>NC_065878.1:8911515-9214545 GCF_933775445.1 Argentina anserina | reverse complement strand
GTATGGTTGTGGTTTAGGTCTGATGGCACAGAAGTGATAGTGGATAACAAATTTCTCAAGGTCAATGATCCACTTCTGGTGAGTGATCAACTGTTTAAGTGTGCAACATGATACTTTTTAGCAACTCAGTAGCTGCATATTGATGGTTTTGTATCACTATTTGAACTAATATGAATCCCTCTTCTTATCTAGCTGATTAATTTCTATGAGCAACATCTCCGGTACAGTCCTGCAGAGTAATTCAAGGTGTAAATGGAGAGTGCAATCTTAGCGTAGATAGATGTTTATCATCTTAATTGTCAGCTGCAGTGTTGGATTCTTGACGTTGTCGGAGGGAGTGCATAACTGACATAGATGGTGAACTACATTATATACCAGTAGTTATTCACCTGTCATTTCTCCTTTTCATCTATTTATCTCAGAATTTTCTGGGTCGTCTGGTTAGATAATATGAGAGTAAGTAAGAGAAGCCATATCTCATTTTGTCTACATATTTTGTTAATGTATTGAATCTTTAACATGTTCATTCTTTCATTTGCTCAGAAACTGACTTGTCTGGAATCTCTCTTTTGGGTATGGACTAATTGGTTCCCCATATACATAAGAAGTCGATTTCCATAAACAAATGAAAACATATATTTGATCATGCAGCGCAGTTCTGTTGTGGTTCGCGACCAAGGTCTCCTTATATCATTTCCTAAATTTAAATATTTGATTGTTCTCTATTTCTATGATAGTTCTAGCTTTTGTTCTGTAATATCTTCCGACTTTTTAAGTGGTTCAAACTCGAATTATCGATTTTCCATTTCTCCAATTCTGTGTTGGTTTGGAAGGCGCCCCCCCCCCCCCCAATACATGAAGCTGCAAAAAGGGGATTAAGTGGATTTGTCAATAATAATTAAATAACGAGATTAAATACCTACTCGATGTGGAGACGTTGGTGTGTATAGCTCAACATACTGCCAGACATACAACAAATTACGGAAAAATAATGGTGTGATGTAGAAGTAAGCTATCCAACAAACATTCTTCTTTCTTATATCACTCACTCCCTTATATCTGCGATGCCAGTTTGTGCTCTTTGCACCCACTACAAAGCAGAGGGCAACAGAGTAAAGACTATTCCCTTGGTGCCTCTCTCTTTGTTCGACACCGTCGGTCTTCCTTTAGTTCCATCTCACTGTGTTCGGTGCCTTATTGATTCGCGAAAATCCCAGTCTCCGCTATTTTCGCAGTATGATGATCTTTTCATCAATGGCGAGCCGAGGGCCGTCGCCGCTAGTACCATCTTTAGTAGTAGGAGTTTTGGGTTGATCGTACGCAGACCTACGATACTATCTCTTTTGGAAATCTCAGTGTCTTTGTTACAAGTAGGAGCAGAAACAGATGGCCGGGCCAACCTGGCTTTTGTAATCCTCCTTCTGTTTTTCTTTTACTAGCTCTACACTTTGTTTCTTCTCTTTTCCCAACTATATTTGGCATGTCATCACCTGTTACAACTCTTCAATCAAGCAACTCTGAATATGGGGGTGATGGATTCGAGTTTGGAATGGGAACAATGATTCTGATTGTACTCTATCTAATTTTATATCATCTAGTTTAAGATCCTGATTGTGCTAAGTGCTAACTATATGGCGGATAAGTAGGGCTGTATGCTTTTCTATGCACATTGTACTATAGATTGCATATTGATGTTAGTCTATGAACATTCACTCTATTTGAATAACAATAGAGGCAATCACTCATTCAGGCACACACGAGAGTGTCTGCATTTCATCCCAGTCACCTTTATTTCTTGTTTCGCAAGGCGTTCCAAACAGCTTCATAGGCATCAACGAGGTTGTGAGTGCATGGAGGCTGATCATGATCATGTTCATACTCTTTTGGCTTTCGGATTTGCGTTGGTTTGAAGAAGTTTGATCCTAACTAGGCTATATATAGAATATGAGACAGCTAGGTAGGTAGCTGGTTTTGAATATCAAATTACTTGTTAAGATCACTAATTACTGTATAGATTACTCCAAACTCCAAAGATGCTTTTATTAATGAAACCAGCCTCCAACCTAATTCGAGATGCATTCATGATTTTTTTTTTTGGAAACTCTGATTGTTAAAACCAATTCTCTATGTATCTGCTCAAACTTAATTTTTGACATCATCAAACTTGATATGAAATGGAATTCTTCTAATGAAGTTAACAAAAGATTGTAAAGAAGAACATGACCGGAACGTGAACAATGTCCCAACAAAATTTGTCCTGACAATTCATGTCCTCACTGAGTCACTGTTCTTTTTCTTTTTCATATATTTACTTTCATTGAATTTCTACTCAAGAAAGTTGAAGCACATTTGCAAACAAATCCCTCCACGATGATCACCTTCATCGGTCTTCTACTTAGAATAAGGCCAACTTTTGATAACTAGAACTAACATTTGGTCTTTTTGTTTATGAGTGTTGCTAAATGTACCTAACAAATTTCTTTATATACCCAGCATAACAAGTTTTTGCCTTACATTTCTAATTTTATTCCTAGCATTCTTCAAAACTGTGAGATCACTAAGATGTCTTTTTTTCTAAACAACACTGAGATGTCTTTAACTGCACCCATAATCTCCGTCCATATTCAGATTCACATTCATATGATTTCAAGCTTTATACAAGATTCATATAATAGAGATTCCTTATATTAATCATTTTTTCATCTAATACATACCCAGTAGCACAACAAGAGCTATTGTTTTGGGTGGTTCACAATTGAATCCTATGAAAGAACACATAACTCCCTCCAAAATAAGTATAACTAAGAACCCAATTAATCTAAAATGAAGTAGAAGAGCCCAGTAGTATGACCTATTGATAGCTTCACAGAGGACCTTGACGTAGTAAGGTGGAAATAATTAAGATTTTAGAAAGAAAGTGGGATTTAAGGCTTCATTTGATGGTAGACTTGGTAGGACAGAAGAAAGAATCAAATTATTGTAGGTTGGTAGCAAATTAGCAATGAAAAAGTAGAGACACGACAATTCAAGAATGAACACAACATCTATGCTGGGTGTAGTTAAGGGTCATATATGCTTGATTTATTAAGATATTTGTTAGGTACATTTAGCAACACCTTTGTTTATTCATCTAATGACGTTAAATGATGGTTTATGATTGAAATAACAAGTGTCAAAATATGAATGGAGGGACAGGAAAAAAGGAACATAAGATTTTCTTCCGTTAGGGTCACGTTGGTTCATCAATGCTTTGGATCAGTGCAAAACCCAATCACATATCAATGGTCGTATATTTTTAATGCATACAATGGAGTTAGTCACCTCATTCTTTGATTGTTCAACTCCAAAAACTATTTTAAGATATATCTATGAAAAGTACTATGGGGATTCTAGTTGCACTTCTGAAATTGCTATGTGTACCTCTATTACTCATTACACATCTCTTTTATTTTTTATATACTTGAAAATCTAAGTACACCTCTTGCATACCAAAATACCCTCCATAGATTTCTATGTCTATCAAGCTATGTTGCACGAACACGGTTGTCTCATTGCATATCGCGTGTCCGACACGGACATAGACACGCATGGACACATCTAAATACGCAAGGACACGAGTACTCTATTTGGACACGGCTTGGACACGTGCGAATTCTAAATGGACACGCAAGTGGACACTCCAAGATTTACAAGGTCACTGATTTTGATTGGATTCATGGCCTTAAGTTGTGAGAAGATCTTGTGAAGGTCTTTCCATATCATTAGAGAAGCTCACCTCACGTCTCCTCATTGTAGAATTTTCGGCTTTCGATTCTCTGTTCTTCAATTCTTCAATTTGGAATGTTTAATCTTGGTTGGGTCTAATGATTCTTATTACTATGTGGAGAATTGTAATTGGGTACATATTCATAAAGGTTTTGGAATTGGGTGGGGGGACGAACCAACATAGGTTTTGGTGTTGAAGAATGAAGACACCATGGCGGCGGTGAGGGATTAAGAGGAAAGAGGTTAAGTTGTTTGAGTAAAGAGAGAGAACAAACAGTTTCAAGTTTTTTCTACTACTCCATTCTTTGACTTTTTAACTAAGTTGTAACTAATTTGTTTTTTAGATAAATGGATTTTAACTCATTTGAATACAGGTTTTATGATTTCAAATACATGTTTTATAGTAGACTATCTAGATACTCGTCTCTAATAAGAACATTTATTCACATTAATTGGCATCACCATTATGTCATGTGACGTCGCAATTTGACACATAGGTTAATCTAATTGAGCTCAAGGATTGTAAATCTGTGTCAATCCTGGCGAGCTCAAGTATTTCGATCCTTCGATATTATGGATTGTAATTCATTTGACAATGATTAAGGTGATAGCCAAGAACTAGTGAGTAATAAGTTGTGTATACAAAAATTCATTACCATAAACAGAAAGATTGGTGCGCATTACCATTTACCAATATCAAGACTAGTACTTTAGTCATTTTCCGTGAGGCCAAGTGAGTTTGTAACTAGCATAAGTAACATTAGTTTTAGTAGTGAATGGTGTGATGACACGTGACCAGCGTGTCGACACATCAACCAACACAATAAATTATTTAAAGTGTCGGCAAGTTGGTTGAACTAATTCACATAATTTTCGTTGGATTCAATCCTTGAACATAGTGAGAATACATGTCCTTTGCATAAGATGATCTCAATCCAAATTTCTTGAAGAGATCGATAAGCTTTGAATGATTAGATTTACATACGTAATCACAATGGATATAAGAAACATAATATGGTGTTAGTGCATATACTTGTGCATCAAACATTTCACGGTTCCGTCTTAGGGGAGCAATGAAATATGGGGAATGAAATCACATATTCAATTCCGCCATAAAATTATATTTTAAGAATTTTTACAGTTCTTTATTTCTTTTGTTCTTGCTTCTATTTATCCAAAATATGAGTGTCCTGGTGTAACTCCTCTAATATATAGACACACATATCACGACATGGGTATCTCAGTAAATTGTGTTAAAGCCCAAATATGTCAAAATCCTGAATGTCAATTTCTTTTGACGTTGTTGGATTCATTAAGCAATTTCTTATATACTTGCTAAATGGACTTATGAACTTCTCTAATACTCGGTTACATTAACAGTCATTAGAGATAGTGTAAAGAAAGTAAACTGTAATCTCACTTATTTTTTTTCACATGGAAAGTCATTGTCATATATATTTAAAACGTATGAGGGTTCGATTGTCTCTTGTTGGCTCTTGTTACATAAAGTGCCAATGAAGTATAGTTAAGACATGAAAATGGAATATAAACCCAAATTTTTAGAGTAATTTGAAAGAATCGTAAAACGATATCTCAATCTCATAATGCATATACATTTTGAATCCCGAATGATTGTACACTAGCGATCATTATTGATATTATTATTTATATCCACGGATATAATATGATTATTCTTCAGTACTACTATTGTGGGGATCGCATGATGTATTTCTTTGCATTCAGTTATTCATGTCATACTAATATTTTGTGAAGTTAAACTTTATACGGTACTTCGCAAAGCCAAAATATTAAAAATCGAACCGTGTATATCTCGATTAATATTCGAATATTCTCAATTCATTGAGAAAAATTCATAACCTTAGTTGTATGTCAACGATTGCATCAAGGTATTGTCCAATCCAAAAATACTTCAATATTGAAGTCTAATAAAATTTTAGGCATATATAATGGCCATTACAATTATATCTTGGAAAATTAGTGGTAGACTATAATCAAAGCCTGAAACTTCATTAATTGAGCTAGATTCTTATCACTTGTTTTGATTAAATCATGTTGTTCGATATTGAATATATTTTTTCAAATCATCATACTCTCATCATTCTATATTCATTTCGTAATAAGATGCTTCATTGCTCATGTCATGTCCCTTATACCTTTTTTTTAGAGGGTACATTGATATCAATTGTCATTGATCAGTTTGTAGGAAACTATATGTTCATAGTAATTTGCCTTTGCTTTGGGGTTATTAATGCCGTATTATGCAAATTTCATTTTGGGAAAATTTCTTTGTCTTAAGAGAACTTCCAAGCTATTTGCAGGAAACATGTTTGCATAATTTGATCATAGTTGAGCCTTAGCTGGCTTTCAAGGGAGGTTAGTACTCAAATTCTTTAGAGTCCAAGATATGTTGTGCTGGTTTAACCAACTGTAGATAGAGTACGACACTTATTAGTGTAGAAGTCTAATTAAAACTTTAAATAGACATACACAAAAATTAAACATACCAAGATACATTATGGTCGGAGCTTTATAAAATTGCGTTATCATAGTAAAGTCATACAAGTTCGTCATTTCCAATAAATACAAATTAGATTGCAAGACCAAAAATTTCAATGGTCGTATTTTTCAATGCTTCGTGAAACTACTTTATCACAATAATATGTTTGTCCATTTTCATATAATGCTCATGAGATTTCATTATCATGGTTATACTTATGTCATATAACATGCTAAATAAAATAATTAACATGGGCATAGCATGTACAACACACAACATAGTATTTAACATGGTTACATAATTCACAAAACTAAGGCAATTATTGTACTCGTGCCAAAGACATGTATAACTATAATGCTTCATAGCATTACGATTCAATTACATGCTAAGAAATTAAATTTAAAAATAAAGTTAAATCTGCATAGCATTATAACATGTCACGATATTCAGAGACTACTTTACTCACGTAACATGTACAATTTCATGTATATAAATTAAATTTAAATAAAAGACGACAACATTAATTGAGATCTTACTTGTATGTGATTTTGCCATATAAACTGCATATTAGACAGTTCTTGATCTCATAATTCCATGTGTCAGTGTATCGTATTATGTCTAATACGGACATTCGTGTCCATGTCCGTGCTAGTTAGCTATAAAGTAATCTGTTGTTGTTTACGATACAAAATCACAATTAATTTAGATCTGATGATTCTTTGGAGGACTGGATCAAAGTATACCTCCCAAGTCCCAAGTGTCTAGACAACCCAACGCAACCCAATTCTGTCGATGTTACTCATGAATATATGCAACATGAGCTAGGAACTATGGGTTCTCTGTTAATTGTTCCCACTCTTACAAAATTTGGGAACATGAGCAGCAGCCCCGTGTTCTACCGTCACTTGCTGAGTGGAATTGCAAATGTGTAACCACCAGCGTTTTGGCAATTGAACAAGGGGGACTGGGACAGTGCCATGATAACTTGATTGAAACTAGTTATATAGCCCGCGCTCCACTGCGGGGTTGATGCCTCTTAAATTGAGTAAAATGGACATGAAAGTCTCTTAATTTTAAATAGACATACAAATTCCAATAGCAAAAACGAAAATTACAATTGAGATCTTGATGATTGATTGAAATAATGCAACCAAGGGCTTCCATTTTATAGTGCATCTAAATGAGTTGAATACAAATATACAATCAGAAAAATTGAATTTGAGAACAATATATTACAACATGGAAATAATAAGAAGGCACCACTCACAAAATAAGGAGAACGAAAATGTACCTTTCTTGTGTGATCGCGAAATATAACATGGTAATAGAGTTCTCAAAGCATGTAGTGAAGAATAATGTGTTTCTTGGGAACCTTTAAATGGTAGTATTTGGAGTGTGTCATATGAAAATGAATATGCTGAACCATCTGTTTATAAACTATAGGAGTATTAGTTGAGTATATAATTGAGCATATATTTGCACTATTAGAATACACTAAAACATGAACAACTTATAGTAGAAGTGTAGTAGTTGAGTATATAATTGCGTTATTGAAACTATATAAACTAAAGGAGCTAAATTCATTTTTTAGTACTTCTAATGGACTTCTTATGAAACTTAATTTAGTTTTGAACCGAATACAACCCTAAACTTATTTGGTAATCAACATAATATAAGTAGAAAGAAAATTTATTAATCTTACCAAACATGGAGACCTAAATTCATTTTTAGCACTTTCAATGGACCAAATATGAGATTTAGTCAAGTGAAAATTGAATATTTCCTCTAAATCAAAATTTTACTTCTTTTGGTCCTCAAACTTTCCCTGATAAAGAACATTGTGAAAACAAATAAGATATCTTGTCTAGGCATGCAAGTAAGAAGCAAACTATAAATCAAATACTCAGAGCAAGAAGAAGCAGTATCATCTTTGGTCTCGGCAGAACTTCTTGAGGATTCCTCCCGTGTAAAAGCGATGAATATGAGTTTTAGTTTTAAACCTATATATGAGAGATGCTATAAATACTCTTTTCCCAAAGAGAGTGAAATAGTTATAGATATTTATATATAACAAATAGTAGTTAGAAATATAAAAATAAAAATTTAGCAAAAAGTTGTACCTTTCTTGTTTGTCACTTTGTTCTTCCTTTTTTAATATTTGGCCAATAAATTTTGGAACACGTCTTTATAAATAATGTTCTTTGTATAATTATTTGGCATTTCATCATTGTTATTTATTAAAAGCTTCAAAATTTTCTTTGGTGCAACTCTTGATAGTGCCATATATAATTGGCCATGAGCAAAAACTGGTTCAGGAAGATATACACCAACTTGATTTAATGATTGACCTTGACTTTTATTAATTGCCATTGCATAACATGGTCGAATAGAAAACTGACGTCTTTTAAATGTAAATGACCATTTTTTATTAGTTGGAGGACTTATATTAGTTCTTGGTATAAAACATTTTTGACCAAAATTGTTACCTGTTAGTATTTCTGCTTCCATTACTCTATTGAATAAATTTGTTATAATCAATCTAGTGCCATTGCATAATCCAGATACTTTATAATCAATCTAGTGCCATTGAAATGTGGTAGTTTTCATTTGCAACACAGCTGATTTTAACAGTGATATATATATATATATATATGTAAATTAAGATAGTAAGAATGAACTCATTCGAGTGAATAAGAGAAAAGGTTAACTTTGTCTACTGAATTTATATAACAAATTAACCGATTCTAACTAAGTAAATCTGGCAGTGATACAAATTTATAATCATTAAACAACAGAAAATACAATAACTAATTACACGTACCTGTCATATCAGTATTTTGAGCTGCTACATTGTCATGAATTGCTACCCCTTCAATTTGAACAACATCGGCATGTTCATTCCCAAAAGCATGTCCTCAAAAAATTGCATTCTTGCAGATCGTCGGCGTCCAGACGCCATACCTGCAACAAAAACCATAATTTAAGAACATAACAAAGAATTAAAAATTGAAAAACTTGGGTTCAAACTTGGCATATTTAGACCAAAAGGGAAATCTGTGGTTTGATTAGCAGTTTAGTAGGTGTGTACAGTAGAGCTTTTAAGCATAATGTGTAATGATTAACTTGGATATGATGAGCAGTTTATTACTACCCTAAATTAATTTATGAATCCTTGAGTTATTTACTAATTGATTGGCAGATGACAGTGAAAGCTCTTGAAACAATATCCCAGAAATTTCAGAATTTTTTTTGGAACAACATCAGCCAAAGTTCTTGCCAAGATGTTGGATCAAGTTTTAATAAGAATATCACATATGACTTTCAAAGCAATGTCACATGTGACTGTACTTTTGCAACCAACACTTGCCATGTCACAATCATGTAGGACATCGTTCCTTTGATGTTGCTTCTGTTGAATTTCACAGCTGAAGCTTATCAGACTAATCAAATTTGGTTTATTTTTAAATTAATCCATTCCATTTACTGATAATATTATAATGTATGTTTGACAGAGAGATGAAGGGTCTATATTTAACTGGAATTCTACCAGAGGAATTGTGAAATCTTACTCATTTACAGGGTAAGTGAGTTTTTGATGTTTATATTAATGGACCATGTAAAGCTTACTTTCTTTCAAATACTTCACCGCTCATTTGTTTAATGTGAATTACTCACTTGGATGAAGATAAATAGCCGTCAATGTTAGAATATTTTCTCTGTTCTCAAACTACTTTCTAAACAAACTTTCACATTCAAGAATAGCACCTCTTAATCTACTGTCTATTCAGAAATGACTTTTTGCTGTTAAAAATAGTAATTTCACCGTAACTACATCAATGGATCAATTCATGTAGGAATATCTCGTGCCCCTCTTCGGATTATGTTAGTGATTACATCCTTCTTCTAAGTTCTTATTAGTTTTTACTGGAGGTGTTCAAAAGTTGATAGTTGTTAACATGTAACTAATGGTATGTTGTAGGTCTCTTTTAGGAAATCGACTAAGTGGTTTTATTCCAAAGGAAATTGGTGACATTGCTACTCTCACTGAGCTGTAAGTAAGAATGTGACCGACTTATTATTTCACCAATTTTTATTGAAACGGACTCATTTACCTAAAATGTAAAGCTCATGAATATGTACTTATTGAAACTTCATTTTTTTAGTGTGTTGGAAGATAACCAACTTGAAGGGTCTCTTCCTGAAAACCTTGGGAGCTTAAGTTCGACTGTAAGCTAGATTTCTCTTCTCATATTATTTTACATGCAATTCTCTTTTTTTTTTTAAGATTCTGTAACAAATCAGGGAGATTCAAATATTTACAAAGATAACTATAACAAAGTTTCTAATAGGAATGTATATGCATGATTGAAGAATTCAGTATTATGATGAAAAGAATAAAATTGCACAGGAGAGTAATACCATGTCTTTGAATTAATGCATAGATAAAGCTAATATATTCTTTGAATTAAGAGGGAAAATATTAAAAACAAACAAATTAATATCTCTAGACAGAACAAAGCATTACTCTACAACAGAAAATTAGATGTTGAGGATGAACTTAAATCAATCATGTGACATATTAGGATATTGAGAGTGACCTGGGCAAATCAGGAAGAACCAATGTGCAGAGTCTGCACTGCAGACTGCAGACTAATGTTCGGATATTTAGAAAGATTTAAAACTATCTATCTCATGCATCAGACATTTTAAGGCATATACATTAGCTAAAGCCAGGCACTTTAAAATTTCAAATTCAATCACCATCAAGATTTGTAAACAAGTGACAATATTGCTGGCTTTAGGAAAAATATTAGAAGCAAGCAATTGAAAGAGAAAACATACTCAGTGATGTTTTCCAAGACGTAATAGTCGATGCTCGATGTAGACTTGACTAAGATGTGTGGACTGTGAAGATTACCTGATAAGATCACACAAATGAGACAAACCCCAAAATTATTGAATTTGATACAAATATACCCGATTAATTTCTGATATGGAAACACCAACCAACCCAACAATAAGCCAACATCAGAATTTAAAAAAATGAAATCAAAATCAGAAAAGGAAAAAAAATCCCCCAAGAACTCATCAAAAGAAAAAACAATTTCATCAGATTAGCAACCCCAATTACTTACCTTGTTTTGCTGAAATCTTGATGCCAAGATGGACCCAAATCTTAGTTTTCTCTTCTCCTGGAACGAAGAAAACAGTCAATTAACCATAGCAATATTAAAAATTATACAAATCCTTTCAATCTCAAAAGAGAATGAAGCTCCATGGAGTTAATATCATGATTACCCAAAAAATCTACTTCAATATAAAGAAATGAACAATAACCCAAGAACCCAGTAAAAGCCCATCACCACGAATCACAATTGAAAAGCCAAAATTAGGCAAGATTTCGGCAGCCTTACCTGGTTGGTCGAGTGTTTTTCTATAGAAGAGAATTTGAAGATTAAGGCAGAGGTCTACCGCGGCTGATGAGGAGAAGTCTAGACGAAACCAAATCAAAAATTGAGTTTATGAGTGAACCAAAATTTCGTATACAAACTCGAAGAGAGAGAGAGAGAGAGAGAGAGAGAGAGAGAGAGAGAGAGAGAGAGAGAGAGAGAGAGAGAGCAGAAGAGCGTAGAAGAGTGTAGAAGAAATGAGGACAAAATCGGTATTGCACTGTAGACTTTAAGAACCGTACCGTGAATAGTGTTTGTCAAATTAATAGATAGTAAATGTGTCGTGAAAAAGTTTTTCACTCTATTCAAGTCAATATTCTTGTTACAATGGATTGTTTCATTATGCATATATCGGAGACACAACTTTCAATTCTATGAGTTGATGATCAATATAGGGTTCTAAGAATCCTCATAGATTATGAATTTGTTCACAAGGGCATAGATAAATATAACAATTTGTCCTTTTCTAAGGCGTTAATAAAGTCAAAGGCAAATAGAAAAAAAATGGAGGTGTAACTAGAACCTCCCAAAGTACTAACTACTTGACCAAATGAATAAAAGCTTTAGGCTAACAATCTCGATAAATCAACTACTTTACTATAGGCATACAAAGTCTCTCATTCATTCAAAGAGGCAAAGCCAAATTTAAAAAGATTACACCCAACACTTACTACAGGCATACAAATTCTGCAGATGAAGATAAATTCAATTTTGGTATAAGATACTGCTTTGCATGATCTCTTGCTTCTTTTTCCACTCTAGAATGTTCAATTTCCCTATCCACATTAGGAGGCAACCGTCTAAGCTGAGTAGGGTCGATAACAAGTTTCTCCAGCGCAACAGCAATTTGTACAAGGTAAGTGACATGTTGAATAACACTTGTAATACCCCGATATCCAACTATTTCGACATCCTTGAGGTTACAATGATGGCATTCGATAACTTCTTTTGATTCTTCAGGTTCCAAATATGTCCAGTAAACGAACTACACCAAAGGGAAAATGAAACAAGGAACCAAATCAGAGGTATATATCATGTAAACCAACTACACCGAAGGAATAATGGAACAACTCAGTGTACATGCATCAAGGACCAAAAAAGAGTATTCACAATTCCGTCTATTATTTTGTTTTACAGAATCCGCTGACAAACTTAACCATCCATTAAATACTTTTGTTTCTTTCATATTAGATTTGCGGGAGAGCTTATAATGAGGACATTATACCAAGGAACATGTGCAGACTTTTGCATGAATATGTGCGTTTTGAAATTTGAAAACATTAAAATAAGGGTCCGGTTTAAGGGACACATTTAAACACTATCCAACCAATACATTAAAAGTACTCAGTCACTCCATATTATAAAGTACTCATTAGAAGCTCACCCTTAAATTTTTTAATTTGCATATAAAATGACTGACATCACCTTTAACAGCATTTGATTTTGTTAATAAGATGAGGACCATGAAGCGAAATTAACATAAGAAACATCACGCCAAAGATTCAAGGCTTCCAATTATAATTGAACAGTAAGTTAAAATCATATGAGGACCAGGCAAATTTTATGAAAGATGCTCATGAGTGCAGAGATACAAACTGTAAAGTTATTAAATTACCAAGTGCTACATACCTTCAATACAAGTCTTGTCAGGTAAGGAGAAGCCTTCAAGAAAGAAGACAACTGATAAAGACACCAATTATATCCTGGATGAACTATTAGTTCCAGATATTTGAGATTTGCTAGTGTAGGAATTGTAAGATCCTCAAACATCTGAAAGGCAAAACAACGCGTAAGGAACTTACATAATGTAAAAGAAGTTCGAAAAATTACCACAGTGCATGTAATTACACATACTAACCACTCCCTTAATGTCCAGGGTCATAAATTGGATCTGAGAAACGTAACTTGAAAGCTGGGTGAAAGCAAGATTTATACAATCAGGTATGTGGAACAACTTAACAAGGGATACATCAACCAACATTGGTAGATTACTGAGCAGCAACTCTACCACACCATATCCAAAATAACTAAACGAAATAATGTTCGCATCACTAATCTCAACTCTTTTGATGTTAGTACAATTTTCTATCCTCAGATACTTCAATGCAATTGATGGACCGGCGACTCTTAAACTAACCAAGTTTTTGGAGACGCTCACTGTTAATTTTTCAAGAACAGGACAGTCAGACAAGAGATACTCCAAAACTTCTCCCGTAACACCAACATTTCTCAAGTGAAGGACTTTGAGGGACTTGAAACGAATATCGGGTACACGAGAGCTCAGATTTGGAATATGAGAACACTGTTGTCCCAAAGCAGATTGTTTCTCAACACAAAATTGATATTGAGAAAATCCGTCTTTTCGATAGCAGGGGACTGAATTTTTGGCATCAAGAGGAAACAAAGTGCCTGGAGAAAGGTCCAGTTCAAGTAGTTCAACACTCTTCTCGGCTGCAAATCGAATCCACCCATCAATACTATACGAACACCGCAAACCCAGAAAAAAGCAAGCCCTGAATTGTTTAATCTTTGAGCCTCTGTGACGTTCCACAATCCGATTCACCCAATTGACATAGCTATCCATGTGTTCATGTTTCAATTTTTCTTCCAAGTGCATGAAATTCAAAACAAAATCCTGGTCATTACGACGCGATACATAAGTACTAGAATCAAAGTTGAGCTTCATAGTAGACTCCCACACATGACGCCATCTCCTAGAAAGAACACTCGTGCCTGCTGCTTCCTTTAGCGGCAATAGAGACAACACATTAACCAGAATTTCACAAGGCAACTCACTGATTCTGTCAATCATTAACAAGCTACTGCGCTCACACCTGTTCAATAATCTCCTTCTCTTCACCAAGCAGCAATCCGCATCCTTACAATACAACAACTATTTCGATTCAATCCAAAAAAAAACAAGAATTATATAAATCCAACCAAATTCCGATACTTTCAATAGTTCAACAACTTTAATCCAAAAACATAACTAACGCATCCGAGAGAGAGTTTAAAGTGTTTACCTTGTCTTCAGAAATCTGTCTTGGTCTTCTCCTATAGATACTAATCTGAGGCTTTGACCCAATCTGGATTTGCCCTCCCATCATCTTCGCCTTGCTTTTCTGGTCGGCGGTTTACTCGGAAAACTAACGGAAGCCTAATGAAAGAATATAAATAGTTTTTGGCGTGGGAGGGTTTTAAACCCGGAAAACGGCCCGCCTTCGATCGGCCCAAATGGAAAAATTCGGTACGACCAGTTCAAATAAAAATAAAATAAAGGCATAAATGCCGATTTCCACCCTAAATTTAACTGAAATTATCAATTTGCACCCCGAACTTACATTTGAGTCAATTTACCTCATAAACTTGGTAAAAATTGTCGATTTACACCGCGAATTTGTATTTGAGTCAATTTACCTCATAAACTTGGTAAAAATTGCCGATTTGCACCTCATCCGTTAAATTTAACTGTTTCTATCCAATTTTGCGTCACATGTCATGCACATGAGGGGTAATATTGTCATTTTCTATTTATATTTTTCTTTTAAAAAAATAAAAATATTCTTTAAAATGAGGATTATTTTGTTAATCAAATTATTTATTTACATCTTTTTTTCTACCTACTTAACCCTACTTTGAATTATATATTCAATATACACACCCATTCAAATATAGTGTGTTGTGTATAAATATATTTTTATATGTACACATTGTTGGAGGATGAACAAAACGAGAATAATAACGACGTAATAGAACAGAATGTAACCGTTTATTGATTGATAATGAGGCTAATATATATGCATTACATAACCACAATCTCGTAGGATTGGGAGTCCTAATCTATTACAGAGATGCGAATCTATCTCTAACAGGAAACCTAATAAGGCTAAGACACGCACAATGGTAGAATAGTAATTCTCTCGGAACACACATTTATTTTTAATTTTCAATGTATTTATTTATTTATATTTTTTCTAATATCTTTTAACATACCATATCACATAAAATAATAAATATATAAATCAATAACATGTTTCGAAAAAACAAACATTGTAGCAAGTGTTCCTCTTAAGTAATTTTATTAATTTATTTCATTATTCAATATGAATAAATATATAATGACAATACTACCCCTTAAATGCATGACATGTGACTTAAAATTGGATTGAAAATATTAAATTTAACAGATAGGGTGCAAATTGACAATTTTTATCAAGTTTAGGAGGTAAATTGACTTAAATGCAAGTTCGGGGTGTAAATCGGCAATTTTTACCAAGTTTAGGAGGTAAATTGACTCAAATGCAAGTTCGGGGTGCAAATTGACACTTTCAACCAAATTTGGAGTGCAAATCGGCATTTATGCCTAAAATAAAATTAGGGGGGCATTGCCGTATTAAGAATAACTAGTTTCGTACCCGTACATCGCACGTGTTTTGATCGCACGGTTTTACATAATTTTATTTGAAGTGTATCCTTAAAACACATAAAAGATTATTTTGTTTCCTATGTGTAAGTGGCAGTGATATTAGCATGGCCGAGTCCAAAATTGATCACCTTTTGTCTGAGTAAACAAAGATTAGGCTCAACAAGCCTCGAAGGACAATGAATAATAGGAAGCTTGTTGTTGTGTCTGTCCCAGCAGCTCCTCCATTCATTATTCACGACAGTGGCTTGGCATGGCTTGTATTGCAGTCAATATAAGACTCATATTGTTGTCAATAAAGGGCTTGACAAGAAGTGTGTGGTGTGGGAGCTGAAAAAGCATGAGTTTCGGTAGAAGAGATCATAATAATGGTGCTAAGGAGGTTTTGGCTGGTGAAAGAAGGAATTTGGGACTGAGGTGATTTGGAAAGGATGGAAAGCTAAGGGAGATTGAGCATGTAAAGAAGAAGTGTGCTAGAGAACTTGTTAGCTCACCCCTCCTCTGCCTCCCCCCTCTGTCTGGCTCCCCATTCCGTTTAGCAAAGCATAAGGTATTTATAAACTGTCCGAGCAGCTAAATGAATCTTGGTTTGGTGCTTAGACTATTGGAAAAAGCATGACTTGGTTAAAAACATGTATCCGACTTGATAATAAATCTTTGTCTATCAGATTTTGTTTAGAGGTTGTGAAACATCTTTGTAGATTTCATGGCTGAAAATCTGCTACTGGGACATGTTTGAACTTAAAATCTGTTGTTGGGAATATAAGATTTTGATGCTGGGAATATGCTTATATATGAGATTTTGTAGCAAATATTGGTTTCTTGCATTGTTAGTTAGCTGTTGTGAGTGGTTACTGCTCGAGCGACATTGATTGGCCGCTGGGAATCAACATCGTAGTTCATCGTAATATTTAGGTGAGCATCAATCTAAGAATCTCTCTTGCTAAATATGCTTGCTACTTATTCTTCAATTTGTGATCTTGAATACGAATTGAGGCATCGGGTTGGTCTTTTCATCTGGTTGAAACTATGCTTGCTGCTAGGATTTGAACTTTGCTCAACAATCACATTGATTGATTGATAATATATGACTATGGATATTGCATCTTCATTGAATTCCATTATGATGAAGAATATTATAGCATGATATTGGTTGGCTTGGTATATGTAGTATTTAGAAACTTAGCTTTGCTTGAACATGTTACTGCTGAGATTTGAATTTTGCTTAATCTCTTCCGCTTGGCTTGGATTTTGGTTGGTTTGTGCGGCTTAATCTTGCTTGATTAGCTTTAATATTGTAAGAAATATCTTTGCTTGGCTTGGATTTGTTTGGGCATGTTCTAAAGCATGAGGTTCTAAAGAGAGATGTGTGGCATAGCTCTCTTGGTTACAATCTACTTGGTATATGAGTAAGGTTTTCTAACCTTAGCTTGGCATGATGGGTGTTTAAAGGGACAAAGTATTTGTTGCTTGATAGGGAGATTTATTTGGTTATTGGAATTTGTTTTGGTTCTTAAGATAAGCAAAGTTTGGTATGGCTAGCATGGTTAGGTTGTCACAAAAGCAAGTGCTTGTTTAGAGAAATTTTGGAATTGATAAGCTTGAAAATAGGGCTAATATGTTGGTTTAAAAAAAATATGGTTGTCATATAATGATAATGGTAAGGGGAACACCCTTGGTACCAATCTGACGGCACGACAGTAGCTTGTAGTGCTTTCACAGCAGCATTGACAATCTAGCTGTTCAAATCATCTTTGACCTTCCATGCGTATATGTCTTGATTAGTGTATTGTGTCGTAAGAAAATTCACTTGGTAAGGGAATAAGTTTGCATGATGTTTACTTGCTTGGATTTGAATACTAATGTCTTGCTTAGGCATGTATTGTGATAATTTCAGCTTCTTACGTCCTCACACTACCACTAATGGCCAACTAGGAGTACATTTGTATTATAAAGTGTGGACTCATAAATATTACCTTGGTATGGTTCTCACTTAGTTCCTAATGCATATTCAATCTTGCATAATAAGAGATTGAAGCAAATAACCTTTGTATGCTTGTTAGGTTTTTGTTGGACACACGACCTTAAAGAGAGCTTGGCATGATTGATGCTTGTATGCTTAATGCTTGAAAATATTTTTGCAGTAATAATGACTGTATAGGTTAACTCAACCTATAATGATTAGAACTGTCCCAGCAGTAGTTTGCTTGGTAGCTTGAACTAATAGCTTGTATTTTCCAATGAATCAATGGATCGTAGGCATGTGCTTCTCATGATGAATTGTCCTTCACGAAGCCCCCAAGTTCACATTCCTTCAAGTAAAACCAATAACTTGCATGTAGCACGGCAACAAAACAATATTGTAGATATGAATGAACATTGATGTAATGTGCTCACTAAGTCATGATTTTTTGCTTGATTACATAATAGAGAAGCTTGGATCTAATTGAAATACTTGTCGGCTAACCCTTACCTTGGCACATATATGAATTGTTAGATTTGCATTGGATTTGTAGCTACTAGATACTGCATGAATTGATACTGATTTTGTTTTAGTATAAGCTCAATGATTTGCTTAGCTATTTGGTTGGTAATACTGAGTGAATAAAACAAAGAATCATGAAAAATGATTGGGATATTGTTTGTATAAACAAAAATGGGAGAAATATATGGATGTCACTTGATGCTTGGTTTTAAAGTATTTGGCGAGGAGGTTAGGTATTGAAGGCATGATGGTATAAAATTTGGGTATGAGGATGATATGCTTGATTGTCTGAAACTAATCAGTAGCACATAAAGGCTTGGAACTTGAATAAATACTTCTTGATTGAGTAATATTTTGCTTGCTCCATTTCTCTGAACTTGATGGACCTTCTCCATTGCATAAATAAGAGTAAACTCAGCTTGACTTTCTTTGTGGAGATATATGAACATCAGCTTTAGTCCAGACAGTAAAATGGGTGTAACTACTGATATCTCAGCTGCAAAGAAGTTGATATACTGATGCAAACAATAAGATTATGCCGAGTTAATGGTGAAATGTTTGCAGGGCAGGGGTATTAATAAACAGGTCCCAACAGTGATTGTTTCAGCAGAGAGAAGCTTGATGTTGGAATCAAATAATAACCTAAGTAATTAGAATAGCTTGACGCTTGATTTAAAAGTATGCTTGTTTGCTTGAGTAATTATAGTCACATCTGAATGCTCAGCATAGTTGAACTTTTTCAGATCGTTGAATCAAGAAAGATGATTAGTTGATTACAACTTTTCACAATCTTCTTCATAATTGGTTTATCATCTTGCCTCAGGTTGGATCATCAATGCTTGAAGATGAAATTCTAAAACTTGGTAGCATACAATGTTACAGCAGAAACTGCATATCCCAAGCACATTGATATGAATAGGGATTTAGCATAACATCTTTTAACATAATTGAATGTTCACACCCTTTTTGGAGTAAGCTTGTTTCCACCACCTTTAATTTTGTTGTTTCTCTGCTTGATTATGTATCTAGTAGCTTGGTAATGGCATAGGTGTAGATAGTTTGAAGTAAGGTATTATTCTGCTATAGGATAAAAGCATGGATTATTTTTATTTGAAGCATAGAACACCATTGTGAAACCCTATTGTGCATTTTCATATGCAAAGCCCCCAAGTGTGCATGATGTTTGAACATAGTTATAGAAGAGTGAAGCTTTGAGATTTAGTATATGAGCTTATTTAGGCCTGCTATAAGCACAAATAAAAACTGATATTATGTCTTCCATGTTGCTGGTAAGATTAATGAAAAATGACAGAAATGCTTGAAAAGTGGTTGAGCAAAAGCAAGAGAATTTTGTGATGCTAATAGTTGTTATGCTTGCAGGTGGTATATAAACTGCTTCGAGCAGTAATTGTAAAGATGAGAGAACAACTTGACATAGGTTAACCAGCGAAGAACATAGCTGCTGGGATCTTAGCTTGCCCAAGTATAAGGTTCAAAGCTTTAAGAAATGCATCTACCGGAGATGAGGTTATTTGTGGCAGTTTGCTTGGTTTTGTTGAAGCCTCTAGATGAGATAGCTTCATATTTTCAGAGGTAAAGCATAAGTGGTGAAGCATAAATAGCCGGAAGTTGAGCATGAAATTCTTTTGGAGAAAACAATACTGCTGGTAAGAAAGCTGAGACAGAAACACAGTCTAGTCCCCAGCAGAGTCGCCAAATATAAGTGGATGTTTTTGACGGGGTTGTACAACAATGATATTAGCATGGCAGAGTGCAAAATTGATCACCCTTTATCTGAGTAAGCGAATACTAGGCTCAACAAGCCTCGAAGGACAATGAATCCGAGGAAGTTTGTTGTTGCGTCTGTCCCAGCAGCTCTTCCATTCATTATTCACGGTAGTGGCTTAACATGGCTTGTATTGTAGTTAGTATAAGACTCATATTGCTGTCAATAAAGGGCTTGACAAGAAGTGTGTGGCGTGGGAGCTGAAACAACATGAGTTTCGGAAGAAGAGATCATAACAATGGTGCTAAGGAGGTTTTTGCTTGTGAAAGAAGGAATTTGGGACTAAGGTGATTTGAAAGGATGGAAAGCTAAGGGAGATGGAGCATGGAAAGAAAAAGTGTGCTATGGAGCTTGCTAGCTCACCCCTCCTCTGCCTCCCACCCTCCGTCTGGCTCCCCCTTCCATTTAGCATAACATAAGGTATTTATAAACTGTCCCAGCAGCTAAATGAATCTTGGTTTGGTGCTTAGACTATTGGGTAAAGGCATGACTTGGTTAAAAGCATGTATCCGACTTGATAATGAATCTTTGTCTATCAGATATTGTCTAGAGGTTCTGAAACATCTTTGTAGATTTCATGGCAGAAAATATGCTGCTGGGACAGATTTGTAAGAATATCTGATTTTGATGTTGGGAATATACTTATATATGAGATTTTATGTGGGCTTTGCTTTTTAATTGGTTATGAAGGATTTGGGCCTGGGCTTTTCTCTTCTTCTTTACCCGTAATACGATTTAGGCCGTCGGACATGAATTATGGTCCCAAGCCCAAAGCCCAAAATCATCGACGAGTCTATACCTAATAACGGGCCTCATACATTTCTGTTACCTTCCACACCACACCTATTCTTATAAGCCCCAAGTGCATGAATGTGGCTTGGGTCCACGTGCATGACTTGATGATTGCAAGGTGACCTTGATGCATGCTTCACATTCAAGAAACACATGTCATTTTTGGCACCTGTATCTATTTCTTGAGGGAATTTTGGAGATAGAAACGTAACATTCTTTCATTCTCAAGTAAGCAAATTTTTTGAGTCTCAGGTTAAAACTCCGGCCGATCCGATATGCAAGATTTTGTTGCTACGACTTTTGCTTAGTCAATCTATTTTGACTATATTTTATGTTTCCTATTTTTCATGTATGACGTTGGCATTGCCATGTTTCCTGCTCGACTTTAGCTTAAGTCATATATTAGAATGAGAAGTTTGTTTGTGTTGTATTAAATATTGGCATATTCAATAAAATTTCTTGTATTCCTTGTTTACAAGATGATCTCGTGAGAATTTTATTTGCCTTGACTTAGCATGAATGGTCAACGTCTGCAACTCACGTGATTTTTAAATTGACCGCTTTTGGGTTACATGGGACCCCAATAAAACTACATTGTGAATTTGGACCTTAAAATTTGGAACACGGACCTCGGAACGTCAAAATGGACGTCGTTTTTCCCGATTATAGTTCCTGCGTTTCTGAAACGTTTACCAACATTTTGGCCACCTTCCAGCCACTTTCCGGCATTTCCGGCGCCACCGTCTAGTTCCTTCCGGCGTCCCCTGTCGGACATGCAACTCCGGCCGCCGCCGGTAGATTTATAGCTCAAATGATTTTATTATTATTGGTGACCACCCGCACCAATTGGATGGTTTTTACCACCCTAATTGTTTGATATTCAACTTCTCCAATAACATGTTTTTCTAACTCTTAAGTTGAAGAATGTAGTTCTACTGTCATGTGATACACTTGATGAGATTGCACTTTGTTTCAATCCCCCCTCTTATAATATTCTACGGTGTATTGTCTAGAGAAGTTCACCGTGTCGTTGACTCTCTTAATTTTATTTTGAGAATGTCCCGCCGTGAAATCGAGTGTCTTTCTAATTACGTAGCCACCCACACTGTCCTACGGCACACGTAATTATTTTGCGGATCTCGTGTGGAGATTATGTTTTATATATTCGTGTCTTGCTAAGTTTTAAAGGCCATGCATGCCAATGATGAATTTTCATCTTGATATTTGTGTTGAGAATTGACATGAATAAATCTGTCAGATTTCATTGACAGTAGCTTTTTAAAACTTCAACAATAGCTTTGTTAGCATGCAAACATAGCTTTTCTTGCCTGCAGTAGTAGATTTATGTAACTCAAGATTCTTTGAATCATGAGTTTGGTTTTGTTGTTTTCTCGGTTTTGACATGATTATTTTTTTATCATTTTGAATGAGATATGACGATTCGAGTTCTTTGAAATTCACAAGAGCATCTATTTTTCATGTTCACGAAGCGATTAAAGGACCACCTAACCCGTGCTCCACATGGTGAGGCCGTACCTATCCGTGCCATGCACAGTGAGGCCGAGTTTGCCCCTCTCGGCGGCTCCATGACATTTTGGCCGTCGGTGGCGGCATCCACTCCTTCACAGGAGCTTGTGATGCCTCCCGTGTTTTATACTGCCTCAATGGAAATCTCTGATGCTCATCGCTCGTTTTGCAAAACTTGTTCTCTTGCTAAATTTTAAGGAAGTCCTTCACTTGCTAAGGCTCTAACCGAGAACATTTCATTCTCACATCCTTCACTTGTGACATTAGTGGACCCTATCTAACCAAATAGGCGTTAGTGAAAAGAACGTATAAGCGTGCGCGTGTTTTTAATGGATTGATCTCTCATGATTGATGATGTATTTGCTCATGCTCTTATTCCGTTGTAAACTATCAACATTGAGCAACTTGACCGAAGTGGAAAGAATCAATACAAGCTGAACTAAAGTTGTTATGTTAGTCATTGTTCGTAAATGTAATGAGAAAGATGAAGTCATGCAATATTTGCAGGACTTATGGCGCAAAGATTGTCTCATTATCCTAGTATTGACTACGATGAGTTATATTCTCTCATTATGAACATAATTGGTTTCCCCTACTTGATCAGTAGTAGTGTCCATGAAAACTGAATTGCAGCATATGATAGTGGTCATAGCATATATGTAAAGGGATCTTGACACAGATATGAGAGTGCCTGAGGGACTTTAAATGTCCCTGAGCAAAATAGGACAGTTCTGTCCGGAAATTTGCAAGTCAGTCAACTTTGACAGAACACTATTAATTGCTCCGATCGAATTAGGTTGTGAATTTTATGTCATTGGAAATCCACGGGTCTCTAGTTTCCAGAACATTTTACGGTTCGCTGATACCTATTGTGACGAATAAGTTATGGTTGTTTTAAGTGAGTGAAGGTCATTCTACCCGAGAATCTGATTTTCATTGCAAACTCTTGTTTTGAGTTGGCTATGTATAGCATGTATGATCTAAGGATGTGTAGCATGATTAATGATTAATCATTAACCCAAGACTACTTTTGAGAAACATGTAACGATCGTTAGATACGTTGTTCTTTGTACTCCATGATTGTGGCACTGATCAGGGGTAGTTGTTTCGTAGACTTCAGGGGGAGACTACCTCATATGATGCTATCAAATATATACGGTGTTTTGTGGTTTTTTTCCTTCGATCAAGCTTTTGTTTTTACCCAAGCGGTTTTTATTTTGCTTGACAAGGTTTTTACCGAGGTAACGATGTGTGCACCATGCAACCTAGGCATGCGACACAAGTGGGAGTGTTCCAGGAGAATTATTATTCTACCCTTGGGTGTGTCTTAGCATTATTACTTTCCTGTTAGATTTGCATCTCTATAATACATTATGACTCTGAATCCTACGGGACTGTGGTTATGTAATGCCTATATATAGGCCCTATTATCAATCAATAACAGGTTACGTTATGTTTCATTACGTTGTTATTATTCTCGTTTCGTTCATCCTCCAACAGATTAAATTTTTTATATTTCTTTATATTATAACTTTATACTAGATTTAAAATAAAATTGTAGCATTATGAAACAACTTTATGAAATATATGAAGTAAACTTCTCGGGATTAATCGACACCAGCTGATGTATCGGTACTAATATTTAGGGACCTGATTAAACCTTCATCTAATTCGGACTTCGTCTGACTGTCAGAATTTTCGGTAAACCGAAAACACCACTAATATGCCCTAAGGGAGGATCCATTACCAGGATGCAAACGTCGAAAGATGTTTGCATATATGAAATCATCTAATTTTTGTCACCGATTGTGCGCAATCGCACTGAGAAAACTCATTTGGCAAACCTCCGGTTAATGAGGTTTTAATATGTAAAAATGCCACATTTTTTGTTGACTGTAGATACGGACAGTCAAACTATATCCAAAACGGACGAAATTTTTATGGGGTCCCTAAATATATATATACCGATCACATCTGCTGGTGTCGATCGACCGTATTTAGAACTGGAGTTGTCGATCAACCGTATTTAGAACTAGAGTTGTCGATCGCCGAAGTGTCCACTAATGTATCATACCATTTATATTAGGTTTAACATAAAACTATCGCATTATGAAGTGACTATATAAAGGAAACTTCTCGAGATTAATCGACACCATCCGATGTGATCGGTACTTATATTTAGTGACTATGTAAAAATTTAATCCAATTCGGACATCGTTTGATCGTCGGAATTTCCGGTAAACCGAAAATACCACTAATATGCCATAAGGGAGGACTCATTACAGAGATGCGAACGCCGAAAGTCGTTTGCATATCTGAGATCATCTCATTTTTGTTACGTATCATGCTCAATCGCACTGAGAAAACTGATTTGGCAAAGCCCCGGTTAATGAGGTTTTAATATGTAACAAAGCCTCTTTTTTGGTTGACCGTAGTTACATACGGTCAAACCATGTCCAAAATATACGAAATTTTTACGAGGTCCCTAAATATATACTGATCACATCTGCTAGTGTTGATCGACCATATTTCGAACTGGTTGTCGATCGCTGAAGTGTCCATTAATGTATCATAACATTTATATTATGTTTATAATAAAACTATCGCAGTATGAAGCGACTATATGAAGAAAACTTCTCAGGATCAATCGATATCAGCCGATGTGATCGGTATATATATTTAGTAACCTTGTAAAAAATTCATCCAATTCGGACCTCATTTAACTGTCAGAATTTCCGGTAAACCAAAAACACCACTAATACCCTATAAGGGAAGACCTATTACCAAGATGTGAACATCGAAAACCATTTGCATATCTGAAATCACCTATTTTTGGTCACCCAACATGCGTGGTCGCACAGAAGAAACCCATTTGGAAAAACCACGGTCAATGAGGGTTTTAATATGTCAAAACCCCTCTTGTTTTATTGACCGTAAGTACGGAGGGTCAAACCATGTCCAAAACGGATGAAATGTTTACGGGTTCCCTAAATATATATACCGATTACATCTGCTAGTGTCGATCGATCATATTTCGAAATGGAGTTGTCGATCGCCGAAGTGTCCACTAATGTATCATAATCTTTATATTAGGTTTTATAATAAAATGATCGCATTATGAAGCGACTATATGAATGAAACTTCTTAAAATCGTTCGACACCATATAATGTATTCGGTATATATATTTAGTGACCATTTAAAATTTCATCAAATTCGGACCTCGTTTGGCTGTCGGAAATTTCGGTAAACCATAATGTGCCCTAAGGGAGGATCAATTATGAGATGCGAATGCCGAAATCTGTTTACATATTTGAAATCACCCAATTTTTATCACCAATCGTGCGTAGTTGCAACAAGGAAACTCATTTGGTAAAACCCTTGTAAATGAGGTTTTATTATGTCAAAACGCCTCTTTTTTTGTTGATCGTAAGTACGGACTGTTAAACCATGTTCAAAATGGACGAAATTTTTACAGGGTCCCTAAATATATATATCAATCACATTTATCAGTGAAGATCGACAACATTTCGAAACTAGAATTTATTTGTAACTTTTTTTTAGAATGTTTTCTAATAATTCTTTTATTGTTCCAATAAGAATATTATGTTTTTTTTAATCCAAACCCGCAAGGCCCAGCACGCAAAATCCCGTAAAACCCACTTTAAGTAGGCGGACTTGGAT
Source organism: Argentina anserina (assembly GCF_933775445.1). Taxonomy (NCBI): domain Eukaryota; kingdom Viridiplantae; phylum Streptophyta; class Magnoliopsida; order Rosales; family Rosaceae; genus Argentina; species Argentina anserina. The sequence continues at coordinate 9,188,117 of NC_065878.1, read as the reverse complement.
CTTCATATTTGTGATAATAACCGATTCAGGCCCGCCACTTATGTTCCGGTCCGGCCCGTTGATGCGGCCTGGATGTGGTTGTTTGGTAGCGCACATGGAGATTTGTTTTTTGTTTTATTTTTTTAAAACCAGTCCGGTTTTGGTAAAGGGAAGAAAGCCAAAGTGATGTGTCTGCAGGGGCTTGATTTTTTCTAGGTGCTGTGGATAGAAATATATCGAAGAATTTTTGGACTAAAGGACAGTAAAATGGGGACCTTTAGGAGAGTGAGATTTTGGTAGGCCTTTGGCATTAGTGTCTGAATATTTTTAAAATTATAGCTTCTCTTGTCTTTTGAAGAAATCTTATTTCTCAAGTTGGTTTTGGGGTTACTGGTGTTATTTCTTTGCTGATTCTCTATTGAACTTGAGTTTTGGGAGAGTGAGATTTTGGTAGCCCTTTGGCATTAGTTTCTGAGGCGTTTTAAGATTATAGCTTCTCTTATGTTTGAGGAATTTTCATTTCTCAAGTTGGTTTTGGGGTTACTGTTTTTATTCCTTTGCTGATTCTCTATTGAACCTGTGTTGCTCAGACTTCTTGTCCACTGTTCTGTTTTCTCTCTTTTGTTTTTTCCATTTTTATTTTCTTCTGAATAGAAGATTGAAATCTGTTTCTTTTCTCATAGAAATATAACTATGCAATAGCTTTAAATAAAAAACAAAGAAACCTGATGCACTGCTCAACTATCTGCACGTCAATGCCTTCTATTTTTACTTTGAACTGAATGCTACTGATGTCTTTTACAGGTATGGTCCTCCCCAAAGCCTTGGGAGCAAGCAGGCTCGTCATCTGGCCGTGCACAACCATAATCAAGCGATGTAGTCGAGGCTTCAGGAACTGCTAGCCAAGGGGAAGTAGTATAAAAAACTGGTGAATATGCGGCTCGTAACAGAAATGTCCTTGGTAGGCTTGTTCCCTCTAGGCCATGGCAACAGAACTACAGAAATAACACCTATTATGGAGGTTTGTGGACAAGGTACACGACACACAGATATTCTAATATCAGTTTATTTATATTGTCTTTTCTATGACAGGCTATGGTTATATTTTAAGGCTCCCGAATGACTGGCATATCTGGTGTGTATGGTGGTTCATATGGCGGCAGTGGGGGATTATATGGTGGAGGGATGTATGGCAACAGCATGTATGCAGGAGGGTCTGGTGGGCTCTATGTTGCTCTTCTGGGATCTACGAGGTTGGGTCTTCTGGGATGTATGGTCATGGAATCTCAATATCTAATAATAGCATGGAAGGCCCAATGGGTGGCCTGAAAATTGTACCTATTGGTAATTATGAAAATTGTACCTTTTGGTAATTGTGTAAATTATATAACCATGTATAGTTCAGAAATTTCTAGTGACTAAAGGTGTGCCATTGTTATACAAAATGATGATGCTTGGTTAATAGATTACGTTACTACCATCGAGTTCCTGTAAATTTTTTGTTAGAGTGAACTAATTTGCTTTTGTGTCACATAAAAAAAAAGGTAAAAAGTAACTGATGATATAATTTTTCCTGTTCTTGCAGATGTACAGTGCGGTGGAATTTTTCAGTCGGTTTGCAATTCTAATGGACCAGAATATACAGGCATTGCATTTGTTCATGACTTCTCTTCTTCAGGCATTGCATTATAAGTATATATATTGTCTTGAGAAATAGGGGAAGTTGGTAAATGCGTGTGACAACACTTTATGAAGTCCAAAAATCTGACACGTCCGTGGTTTAGGTACTGTATTGCCGTCTTCATTTTGTACTTTGTTGTTAAAATGGTAATCTCATCCCTGAGTCGCTTTATCTTACTGAATTTTATGGGGCTCAATTGTACAGCTTTTACATGTTCTTACTTGCTTGGGGTAAAATGAATAATTGCCATAGCCTTGAGTTCATCTCAGAAAATGCTCAACTTCTGCTGACTGTTTTGACAATACTGTGTTGCAGCTTTTTGATCGCTCTAATTTTGGTATGGGGAGCTGGCTAGGTTTGTATTGAGAATATTGGGATTTAGAACAAAAGCCAAGGACCTCGACAAAGACCCAATGGTAAACCTGGCCCTGGCAGTGCCCCTGGAAACCAGAACTACGCTGAGGGACTGAAAGCCAATCCTAGTGGTTTTTGGGAGATTACCTAGGGCATAAAACTGGTATCATATGATGAAGATAAATTATTGTCATTTGATGGGCTTGTGACTTGTGAGTCTGCTATTCCATACAGTAAAACAGAATGAAGAAACATCTGTGAGCTCTGTCACTGGATGACTCGAACTCTTTGATATGTGCACTGTTGGGTTTCTTGCTTTCTATCCTTTGGCATGATTTTTGGATGAGGAATATGAGCGAGAATTTAGTATTTTGCCTTATTTCTAATAGAGAAAGTTCGGAAATATTACTACTATATCAGGTAGTTACCTTCTCTTTTAATTTTTTCCCTTTCTATTTTCTAAATGTACGTAGTTTACTGTTTTGTCCATTTTTTTTTAATTATTACATTGTAAAAACCAAAGGGGTTTGGTGGTTATTCAAAATTTAACCTCCCAACAACTTGATTATTAAAGAGACTGGAATTTGTTTTCTTTATCCTTTTATTTGTTTTATTTTCTTCCAGGTGAATGACCTTCTAAGTCGCCTTAAGTCAATGCCCGACATTATTGATCTGGATAGCTTGAAAGTCACTGGTGATGTTTGGTTTGGAGCTGGTATACCTCTCAAGGTATATTTAAATATTTTTAAATCTCTCCCAGTTAACTCATTGTATTATGGTTCTACCTTTTTGTAGTTATTACTCTGTGATGTTATATTGCGGATTGTTATTTCTGAACTTTTTTTTTGGTGGTGGGTGTGTGTGTGTGGGTTAAATCTTTGTCCCTTTGATATCATCAGTAACAGATGTCACAAAACTTCCCTAACTTCCCTTAATTGAAAAACAGATCACTTGTCCTGGTTTACAATTTTGAACCAGAAAGGGAATTTACTCAATTGAGGAATAACACGAGGGCATGCATTGCCCACCTCCCCCACCCCCACCCGAGAGAACGCCAACTCTTTCTCTTCCTCCATTCCATTGTGGCTGGTACTAGTGCAACTTTAGTGGTAGTTTGTAGTCCACAGTACAAAGTACAAACACATGCATCCATCTATTTCAGTAATTCATTGATTAGTACATACAGTAAGATATGCTGGAACAAGATGATGCCATCTATCTTTCTTCTCGGTTTTTTTTCACCTATGCAACAATTAAAAAACCTCAAATAATTTCAGTTTAAGCAGAAAATATCCCTCCGGTGATCTGTTTATTCTATTCATTTCGTTTCAGTTGCCTGTTTCTTCCCAACTAAAGATTGTTGTATCATAAACTTGCTAAAACTTCTCCCTCACAAGCCAAAACTGGGCCACTTCGACAAGAAAATTACAGAGCTAAGACAGCAAAATCGAATAGGACACTAATTAATAATCAGGCAATAGGCAAAAATATATTACCAGATGATTAGCTTGTGATTTTACCACATCAACCAGACAAAACAATGGAATGTGATGGATGGGCTTCAGCTCCATTTCATTGACAATTCGGTCCCTTTCCCTTTCTATGGCATAGAATATCTTGGAACAAGTGTTGGAAACACTGTCCGAATCATCAGACAACTCTGCATCATCACTGATAACAAACTAACAAGGTCAGCTTAAAGTAATGTTGAATTACATTAGTATTACAAAGTTAGAGAATTGATCCCAATGTACCATATATTACGCAAAGCAGCGAGAATGTGATGCCCAGGCTCCAAAAATTTCCCCAAATACTCCTCTGCCTTGGTCCACAGGCCATCTTTCATGTATTGATCCAACACTTCAAGATTGAAGAACACAGGAGAATCTTGATCCAGCCTTAACATACATTAAATCAAATCAAAAACCTACTAATCGAATTCTAATTCTAATAAAAAGATATCAAGAAAATCAAAATCAAAAACCTCACAACCAAATTCAATTTCTGATCAAAGCAAATCAAGAAAAGACACTCACTCTTTGAGAAATGCGAAAGTGTTGTCGGAACCTTGGATCAACAATCTCACAAACAGGCCGATCAGAACCTCCTTCTCTGGTTCCGTCGTCAACAATCGGACTACGTGCTGGAGCAGATCGCTCCTCTCCGATGGAGAAAGTTGGAACGCTGCCATGCCAACCCTAATTTCAGAGCACACCGCTTTTTCTCGCAGCGAAATCGATTTAGCTCTGAAGAAATTTTCGTTAGAAGCGGGCTTTGGGTTTTAGGGCGAGCGCTGGGGGTTTATTATTATTATTGGAAACCGGACGTTTAGGCGGTTTTGTTCAATTGTTTTTGTTTAAAAAATGTACATGCACAAAATTTCGACATGCATTCTTCAAACGTGAACGCAATTTCATTGCTAATGCAATAACGGAAATGGGTCACTCAGTTTGTAGATTGAGTCAGCCAAATTCGGCTTTGTATACTGATTCTTCATGTCAACCAGTTCGGCTAGTTCGACTTCGTATATTGATTTTTTGAGTTTAGTTGTTGCCGTAGTTTCAATTTGTTTTGTAATTGTTGAGAAAAAAACAGTCTTGCCCTACAAATTAAATAATAATGAAATTATTCATATTACGAGCAAGAGTCTTTATAAATTACTTCAGTACGACATAGTTGTTTTAGTGGGACGTAATTAATAGGCTTAAATATGTGAATTCATGCGTAATAACCTCTTTATATAGGGAGTTTCAAGAATATATCGATCCATTAAATTTTTGATGTGAGGATTATTACAATAATCATTGTAACAAAGTAATAAGCAAAAGAACTAAGAACTAAAATTTCTATTTTTTAATGAACCAATACACAATTGTCGACACTAAAAGATCAATTGTATTCTATAATTCTCAAAATAAATTTTACTTCACCCTTGATTATACACGATTAAGAGTTATAAAGTCAGGTCATATTTGTTGCCACGAAGGTCTTAAGATGAGCCAGGAAGGTCTTGAAGTGGAGCCACGAAGATGAAATCCAATCAAATATTTAAGCACATAAAACCTAATCACAATCGTGTACTCTTTGCCACGTAACAAGCTAGTTGTATAAGATAATTCTATTTTAACCAAATCAGAATCAATGATAGAAAATTATATTTTAACTAAGAAAACTTATGCACACTGCACTTTCAGAACCATAAATTTTCATTACTCAAGCCTCTTTATTTTGAACATGCACAAAGATCAACAATATGCTTTAGTACTTCGGGCATTGGTTAGAGCATTTCCTAACAAACTATATAGAAACATGTTTGGTGAATAGGGCTGATGATGCTTTTGAATTTTGGATTAGGAACAAGGGTACAAGACTCTTGCTTGGCCTATAGCATCTTAACTAGCTATAATACCGGCGCTTTGTTACGGGATTTCCAACCAATATGATTGTAATTTTTCCAACCAATAAGTGAAACATGTACACAACATAGTCTAATGCATTTCTTCTAGTAGTTTTTCACGGATGAGTGCATGCAAATAAGAGTCAGCCTACATATAAGAATTAATTTTTCATCTTATCTCAATATGCAACTTGCTACTTACTTTAGTTTATCTCAAGGTTAGTAACACTTCCAAATTCCAATTCAATGCTTAACAATGAAGGCAGTAGCTCCTCCTGTTGTCGAAGGTGCTGCATTATAATAATCCCTTGGTTTGTCTACAACAATTACCATATGTAATTCAGTTAAGCATCTGTTAGCTTGTCAACTCACAAAAATAATGCAAAAAGAAAAAAAAAACAGAAGCACTGTCATCAAAAGCATAAATTTAATGACATATGAAGACTACGGAATGGAACGAATATATAAATATCGAATTCCATCCAAAGTTTTTTTCATGTGTATTCTCTCATATTCTAAACTAAGCAACAAAAGAAAATAAAAATGAGATAAAATGACAGATTCCAAGTTTAGGTATCCATGTTGGTCAGCAAACAACCAAAAAAACATTGTCATCTTTTGTGACAGCATGCTATAGGGAAAATGCAGTAACATACATAGAAGAAAAGAAATAGTTGAAAGAAATGTGCCCGGTAAATGTTTTGAAAGGGAAAGGCATATCATAGAGTAAGTCAGACCAAGAATAATTAGTTTTACTCTAGGTAATGCTAAATACTCTAATTGGGCTATAGCAAGCCTAAGTAAGATTAAGTAGATCCATAGGACTAAATAACGCCAACGGTTGTACTGTTTCAGTTTGATTAAGAAGTACTGCAATGCTTATATTCAACTAAACATTGTAATACTTTTAGCAGAGTAAAATATATCATTTTCTTTAAATTCAATATATGCAACATTCCTTGTGGGCGTGATATAGCGTCTTAGGTAGGAAATTGGCATATTAGCTTGAAGCACATGGTGAAATTATACCTAGACATTTTATTATTGGACAATGCTCTAAACACGAAAGTGCACAGCTTAGCCCCTTCTCTTATGTTGAGTACTACATGTAGTTGGTAAATTGAAGAGGCATTGACACATAAACGTAAAGAAATGTTCAGTTATTTAATACCTAGCAGATGCCAAACCTTCATTCATGCACCAAGAATATTATAAGATTACTATAGAGCTTAGATGTGAAACTTATTAAATGGATTGGAAAACATTTTTTTATGAGCGTAGAGAATAAAAAATTACCTTTTTTTGTAGCATATGCTTCTCATCTTCATCTAATGGTAGATGCGGTAGGATGAACTGTTGTAACAGTCCTGTAGAAGTTTATCTGAAGTACAACACAAACATCATTGACAATTACTGAGTTTCATTGCCATGGAAATATGAAGTTAGGATGATGTTGTCACCACCCGAAATTTCGAATGATAAAAATTTAAATTTGAAATTATGAAAACTCTAAAAAAATCTCAAATAAATTGAAATCATCTTATAATAACAGTGTATCGAAACTGAGTCCACAGCACGACTTAGTCGACTTGAATAATATATAACTAATTTATACCTCAGTATTATAACTAATGGAAATGTGAAATTCACTCAATCTTCACCATAAATAGAAGAACGAAATCTTCAGAGTAAGCCATCCGAATCTGCTAATTCGCACTTGCAGAACTATTCCCTACACCGTTGAATTGGTGCACCGGGATTATAAACACAAACCCGATAAGCTTTTCAGCCCGTATGAGTAAGCCAACAGTATAACATACATCGTATACAAAGGAAATATGACATATAACATTTAAAAACAAACGTATTCATGTGACACTGGGCAACTTATCTGTTACCCAATATCATTTTAAAATATGTGTAACATGAGACACTGGGCAACCTATCTATTACCCAATATCATTTTAAAAATATGTGTAACATGAGACACTTGGCAACCCATCTATTACCCAAAATCATTTAAAAACATGGGTATTCATGAGACCCAGGCAATCCATCTCTTACCCCTCATGCAGTACACTGACAAGCACTGAGCAATCCATTTGGTTACCAAAAATCATTTAAAATATGGGTACTCATGAGACTCATGTACCCATTTGTTACCCCTCATGCAGTACACCGAAAGACATTGGGCATCCCATATGTTACCCAATATCACCCAAAAACATGAGTACTCATGAGACCCAAACAACCCATCTGTTACCCCTCATGCAGTACACCGGCAGACAAACTAGAGCTATAACTGAATCGTAACCGACACCCGGCCAATGCTTGGTTCTGATTACTGTCAACAACGTCTGAAGACCAGAAAACGTTTTAACAAGACTCAATATTAAAACCACGTACAATATAGCAATTAACACATGTTTATTGTACTACAACCAAACGACTCTTGCACAATAATATAAATATAGTCACAACATTATAATCTCACATTTGAAATAAAACCGAAATATTATATAATATAGCAACCCATATATATATGTATCGTATTTACCATTTTCGTACACATACACAGTCCACTATATTATACAAATGTCACAGTTCACTCTTTTTAATAATTCAAACATCTAAGTCACCGCCAATGGTAGACTTGTCATAGTGAGATTTATTCACATTCACCATAGTCCATAATCACTAAAACCTTTTTTAAATCATTTATTAAAATAGCATTTCACTTACCCATGAACCGTAGACGATCGAGTTCACGTAATTTAAACCAAAACATATTTTTAGAATAATTTTTATAAGCTAGTGATGCAACGACTATGTTAACAACTCAAACTAAATTCAATAATTATAGCACTACTTCGATCATGATGATCAATGTGAGGTTTACTCACCTTATTTCCTGCGTGCAAACTTTCACGACACCGAAAGAGATTCCCTCACTTGTTTCGTCAGTCACCTAGCATGATAAAATTCTTAGAAAACGATACGTAAAATTTCAGGTGACGATTTCATTACAGCTCAACACTGTTCATAATCACTGTTCATGGGCCGCCATCGTTTTCCGACCACCACCAATGATCACCAAATTTCACCATCACAATCTAAATGACATTCCTAACAACTTTCTAGTTCATCACAAAGTCCAAATCCGAGCCTAAACACTTCAATTTAACAAAAACCGAAAAACTGCAATTTAAACCCTAAGATTTCTTTTCTTCGATTCTCTTAGCACAAACGATTTGGGTTAAATCTTTTGGATAGTTTGTAGTATGAAATGAGGCATTCGAAATGGGACAAGAATCTCACCGATTGGTGGCCGGAGGAGGGAGATCCGACGAGGTGAACTTCGGCGAACTGTGCACTTTTGAGGGAACTTCCGGGCTTCACTTCTCCCAATCGGCAGCAAGATGGCGGGTGGCGCCAAAAGCCTCTGAAATGGCATTCAAACAATGTCCTTGATCATAGTAGGAATAGTCAGAATAGTCATCACCAAAGGGTAAACCCGGAACGACGCAATAGTGAAATACCCCAGCCCAAAATTAACCTATTTACGCAATAAAATCGGATTTAAATCAATACTAACCCATATTCTAATCTATAATATTTATGGTTGCACCCAAACCTTGGTTGGGCTGCCTACGTACCATTTAAAAGGGATCAAGTCATTCATAGTTCAATATTCTGTCAAGCTAATATCACAAACCCTCACATTTACAACAAACCTACAACACTCACCTTAACAACGCAAGCCTCATAGTCATTCCGGTATGTGTATCCCAAACGCATCATCACAACCGACACACATAACCAATATCATAACTTTCATCCATCAAACACACTACTATATTCATTATCAATCAAAACAATCACATTCTTAACACATGACCATCAATCAACGATTTCAGAAAATAAAGCCACATTCATACATTCATAAACGTTCACAATTTCGTAAATTATAACTTGGAAAACTCCCCACACGCTCATATTAAAACCAAATTCGACAAATTATATGTCGTTAGATTCGTATCAACGAATATCACTTAATGAAGCAACTCATTGCTCCCAAAACCTCTTCACGTGCCGCCATAAGGGCTGTGTGTGGGCCCCACACACCACTATTCTCCAACCTCTCCAAAACGACTCGACTCCAACATGAAATTTATATATCATCAGAAAACAAACCTTTTCCATAACGGCGTCAAAGCCCAAATCTGCTGAGAAGCGGCCGAAAACTGCTGTACACTGAATTCCTAAATCGTGAAACTCGATCTTACCGCTCGTTCAAACTTCGAAATGCTTGGAATCGAAACCAGAAGAATGAAATAAGGGGGAAGAGAGTAGTCAGGAGATCTAGGGCGGACAGAGGCGGCGGCGCCGATGATGGCAAACCTTCCAGCTGTTATAGCTCTGAGCATGGTGGTTGGCGGGATGCGGCACCGGTGCAGATCTATCGAAGACGACGAGGCGCAGCGAATGTGTAACGCTCCAAACTGCACCTCACCAGCTTAAGTACGTCACAGTGCTGCGAGTCGATAAAACGTAAACCAAAAACATTATTTATATTTTAAAGAAACAAAAGGCAATTTGTATACAGAAATTTGCAAGTATCGCAATGAAAGCTCTAATTGAGATAAATACTCAATCCCTACCTCGACTCCAATGTTTTCCTCGCACACTCCACGAGTCACAAGCTTTCCACTTTTTCGCTCACCAAGTAACTTGAGTCCCTATTCCGACATTACAACATTAATGACTTGACCACAATCATATATTATCACGACGACTAAGAAATCGTCTAATCCGAGAATTGACCAAATTAAAGCAAAAACACGCTTCAATGAATACAAATTGATAATACAATATCGACATATACTCATGTATTTACTTTTATCTTCAATATTTGTCGCATAGTAATTAAATAAAATTTACTATGGACACCCATTCAATTTCTACCATTTTACCACAAGGTAAATAAGCAAACAAGGTACACAAGTACCATATCAACTTCTTAAAGCATGAGCATGGTTCCCCATTATAATTAACTTAATCCAATTCAAAGTTCACTAGGTGTGCCCAATTACTAAGGCCACCCAATAAACGTTTCTTGCATAATTCCAACATGAAATCATCTCAATTATCTGTCCAGGTTCCACACAGTAAAAACACACTTGTTATATATATTCCACAAGTGTTCTAACTTTTCCTGACTAATTCTCTTACCACACCTACCAACCAATTTACTTCATCCAAATCAAATCCTTTGACATTCGTATAGTTAGTTGAATGTCAAATAGCATTAGTATATCAAGTTCTAGACTAATAATGTGAAGCAACATCTCATCCAAATCATTAATTAAAGCAATAACCAGAAAGCCCTCAATTGACAGTTCAATTAAGCTGCAACTAACTTCCTGTATAAAAGCAATCTCCCAAATTTCCATAATAAAATGAAACTGATCACACTTCAATCACTCTAACAAGGATACTGGCCAGAAATCAATCAAGGAAAATATTCCCTCAAGTCCAATTCATCTTCAGATTAATTAACTGGGCAAAACAATGAACAAAGGACTTCCCAATTGCCACTCAATTTCAAATACAATAGGAAACCACATTAGCATTATAATGAAACCAACTTGAATTCAATGCTATAATTCTAACAACATGGAATTAACAATCTTGCAAACTCTCTGACAACTACATGATTCCATTCCAAAACAGAAATCACAGCAGCCATATAGTTAAACCAATCCTTCCAATGAAAGCTGCAATTTACCTTTTGAAAATCTGAATTAGCAGGAGACCTTTCCAACGAATTGATGGGCTAGAAACTCTCTGCTACCTTCACTTTAATTAAGGAACCTTGTAATTCAGCTACTAAGCCACATCAAGCTCAACCACAGGACATAAGGAAGGAAGAAATCGAGCCAAGAAAGCCAAGTCAGTCTCGACGTCGAAGAACATAAAGAACACCCAAAACCGGCCCAAACGGTGGCCGGAGGACGCCGGACCGAAGCTGCGAAGTCGTCGGAGTCATGCAGGAGCTGTCGGCCTTTCCTTCTTCGATTATCTCTCCTCCGTTGGAGATAGGAAGGAACATGGCCTGACGGAGGCGGAGGGACGCGGCGTCGCGCGTGGTGCTCTGGGTCGCGCAGAGCTCGATCTGCTTCTCTTTTCTTTTCTTTCATTTTTTTTCCTTCTTTTTCGCTCTTCAACTTATCTTTAAACATATAACCAGCCATTCAAATCCAATGGCTAAGATTAATCAATCACAATCCTACGGTCCTGATTGCATCGTAACAAGTTCTGATTTTCCAATAAATTCGTTATATTTCCGAACTTCGGAAAATCATATAAAATCGCTCGAAAGTTCAGAAAATTTCCCAAAAATTCTTACGCACTCGTCGTAACGTGTACGCTAATACCATTATCTTCGATCAACATATTCACTGGATAGAAACTCACAAATAACATTCTCGAGCATTTACTAAATTAATCACTAAGATCGTAAAATAATCATTGTACGATCTCAACTTAGCTTGTCAATAATTTCAGGGCTTACAGAACGGGACCGGTGGCGCACCGATTGGTGGCCGAACGGTAGAGATCGGATGATCGGAAATTTTCTGGGTTTCTCGGGTGAACAGTACCCGCTCGATTTTGAATTTTGAATTTTCTTCCATTTTTCTGATTTTCACCCCCTATTTGTACTATTTTCTAAAATTGACCCACTTCTTTTTTGATTTATAACTTTCTCACACGAACTCCAATTTGGGCATGCCGCGTGTCTACTAATTCGTATCGATGAGACTACAATTTTTGTGAGTCTACTAATATGTATTGAAAAGTCAACTTTTAGAGTTAATACACTTAGTACAACTGTTAATATGAGAAAAATGCAAAAACAATTCGGGTCGTAACAAAAGCTTTGAGCAAAATTGGCTCGCAAGTTAACTTGTAGCGACCTATATAAGTTACTTCGTTGATATATATATATATATATATATCTACATATTTGTGACGTCTGTTTCACAACATATGACATGGTGAGTAAGCTTTCTAGCTTCTGTACACAATAAAGAGTTTCTAGCTTATATTGTTTTCATTACTTAGTCGGTTGTTGCAAGCTTTTGTTAATTATTACTTGGATGATGGAAGGGCTGGGAAATGCAGACCACTTAGAAAGTATTAAAAAAATGTAGATATTTTGGCCGGGTAGCAACATATGACAAGTATTCAGTCTAGCAAAAATTCTCACTGAACTTTAGCTAACACAAGCTAGATAATTCCTCATGTGTGATGCCGAGGGTTTGTTTTTGGTTTCTAAGTTATATATATATATATATACTTGTCCATAAAAAAAAAGTATTGCCCTAGTTCGTTTTCGATGGTAGACAATCAGCCTTCTCGTTCACATTTTTGGAGGAGTATGTAATCTAATCTCCCTACAAGTAATCTGTTGAAACAAAGCACCTCCATGTTTACGTATTTAGAATGATGATTGGTCATCAACTTAGGCTTCGTGCCTTTGGGGGGAATGGGAGTGTAGCAGCTAGCTCTCGCTCAAGTGTCTCATGTTTCCGATATGCGTACTAACAATTGTGCTTCAAATTAAGATCAGCTTGTTATATTGTTTTCTTCGGAAGATGTTCATTACTCTCATCTTCTGACTTGAACCCAGAGCCAAAATACTGCACCCAAATTCCATAATTAAAAAAACCTTTTGTATCTTCTAGTCATGCATGACAATATCCAATACCTAATTCAACAAACTCATTCTTTAACTTCAACGAATTTCTTCTTGCTCGTCTCATACTGACAACACCCAGACTTTCAATAAATCAAATTCAACCAATTTTGCGTATCCAGTTCAGTGATTTAAGCCTTATATCTCCAAAATAGATGCACACAATACCCAAAAATCATAGACCCATATAAGTTGAGAGATATATGGATGAGCAAGGAGGTGTAATCTTGAAATGGATAAACAAGATAAGAGAGGAAGAAGAATGCACCATTTAAACCTTAGGAAACTTCTCACACCAGCGAGCGACTTATTAGCTTTTTGTAATGTCAAAATTGACTAAGCCTCACCCTATGTCAAATCCTTGTTAGCTTTGTTTATTCCTTTGAATGGTTGTTTTTTAGTCAAAAGTTACTACTGAATTTGCATAATCCGCTAGATATGCTCTTTGATGGAAATTAAACCACAAGATGAGCCTAACTAACATCAATATGGTAACAAAAGATGAGCTCTAAACCACAAGCCCCAGCAAAAAACTAGCAAACTCGACTTGGTTGTGCATAAATTAGTGGAGCAGATGGTTGTGCATAAATTAGTAGAGCATCATCTGCTCCACTACTGCATCTTATCAAGACAGCAACGTCAATTTAAAACAAAACCCTACCAACAACTTTAAAAAGCCACATTTAAGATATGTAACATCTATTATTGTGTCTCGATGTGAACTCCTCATTAACAAAGACAACATTAGATTTCACAGCTGAATCAACACCATGCCACAAAGTTGTTGCCACTCTATGAACCATTTGATAGAGATTTGTTTGGCAAAGAAAATTAACAAAGTGTCTAACAATATCTCTTACAAAGTCCAATAGTCAAAGGAGAGTCTAATAAAACTTGAACTTTACATAGGAGCCCACCCAAATTTGAACTTCACTAATCGGGTGGGTAGTAGAATTTATGGGTCTAAAGTCAAATTCTAACATAGGCCGACCTGTCGGCTCACGAGAAAAAATTTGGGTCTAAAATTTATGAACTACTAAATTAAAATGTTGTACACTTGCTAACACTATGAGATCAATTGTAGAAAATAAATTATAGAAGTAATTTCACTTTACACATGATTTTACATGTCCAAGTCTCGTAAATCTTGCACTTTACACATGATTTTTAACGATAAGATTGTCTTAAACACAAAAAATGTCGTAAATGCAACATGTGTCTTAAGTTTAGCCATAAAGGTCTCTAGCATAAAAGATATCGGTCTTGTATCAGACATTAAGATTGATGATATCCAAAAGGTTGAAGATATAAAATTTGGTAGGTACTACCATGCTGGTGGTGATAGGAGAAGTGGTTGGAGAGGATGGAATTATTTATGTTGTTGCAAAAAGTTGACAAAGTTTGATAATTAAGGATGACAAGCAGGTACTCGACATTGAGTCTAGAGAAGACAGAAAGATTTAAAAGTTGAATGAGCTTATGCAGCATGTGGAGCATGTGGTGATATGGATGAGTGCATGCGCATAGTTCAAGCTACAACAGACGTAGTCAAGACAGAAAACAACATCAAAGAGGTTCAGACGGCTCTAGAAGTGTATGTCAAAGGGTGGTGAGCAGAAGCAGACCACGTGGGATTAAAATTCCCTTTCTGATCCAACTTGATTGCTTGGGATGACTCGGGCTTCCTCATCCAAGTGTTTGGAGGCTCAAAAGAGAAGACAGCGGAAAAAGAATGTTGTTGTTGCCACTGGAGCAGGTAGGCATTATGTTGATAATTATGCTATGAATGAATTCCAAGATAGTGAGAGCGTGATATGCACTTGCACCTCTGCATACTCTAGTGGAGGTTCGTTGGGGCCTGCTTGGATGCCTAAGGGTGGGAATGCAAAGTTTCAAAGGTGAAGTAAACATGTTATAGAGTTGATTTTGGCTTTTTATGATTAACTTGTCAGCTACATGGGGCGGAGGAGTCTGATTTGTGTAAGTAAGAATGCGCCTTTCGGCTATAAAAAAGAGATGGTTCTTCAGGAAAATATTAAAAGTGTAGTGGGAAAGATAGACTTTTTTCAAGTCTATAGAGTTAATACCATCTCTAATTGCATGGTCAGAGTTATATACTTGTGAAATATTGATAAGACATAAGACACAAATTGATTTCCGCAAGGTACGGAGGAAGAAGTTTTAGGAAGATTATAATGTTCAATTGCCTTCATCTAAACTTATTTTTGAACTGAGAACAGAGTTTAAAGTGAGTGAGACATGCACACGCAGTTTGTAGTAAGGGACAAGCATATTTCACCTACCAGACCTACTTCACATCCATATCCATATTCACATCTTCATATTCATCATAATCCTCATCCACGTAAGCACAAATTATATACTTTTTCTATTTAATTGTTGAGATGTTCTTACTTAGATTGAGATCGGTTTTCATAATTTTTCCATTAACTTATGACTGTCTGAAGCTTGAAGTTTTGTATTGTTATAAGACTTCACTTGTTCAACAATTACTTTCTCTAACAAATAGTAATTGGTATCTTTGATTTGTCTCGATGAATTAGTTTTAATCTCTTAATTTGGACAATAACATGAATGAGTATTATATTGTGCTTGTTATTTGGTTTCAATCTCTCTTGACTTGGACAACAACATGAATAGTATTATATTATGATTCTAAGAATGATTTGAACTAACTGGACTGTTGCTGCAAGAGTATCAAAGTTGGTTATCCTGGACTAATCATCGATCATTTTGTAGCGTTCGTATGCTATAGAGAAGTCAATCTGCATTTTGTCTTTTTCCTTTTTGTTTAGTGTAATAACCCAATTTTTTCGGGATCAATTTATTTAAATTTGTAGAAATTAATAAACTTTGTACAATTAATAAACCGCATTGTTTTGTCTCGCGACATTGTAAATCGAAAACAGAACCGTTTTCAGAAATCTTAATTAGAAAAACGTTACGTTTTCGCGACTTTTACTCTGTCGCTCGTTTGCGAAAACTTCCTTCACGAAAGTTGTAGGACTCGTCGATACGATTTTGTGGACACGTCATGCGTTCTAATCGGATGTCTTACGTGAAAGTTACTAACCACGGAAGTTAGTTTCTGATTTTAGAATAGGGTATAAAAAGGGAATTTTGGGATTAGGGTTTCCATTTTCGGAAACCCCTCACCCGCCTCCCTCTCTTTCTCCCTCTTCTCTCTCTCTCTCCCCGACCTCTCTCTCTCTCCCTCAGAAAATTCATCGCCGGCGATCTAGCAGCTCCGGCCTCCATGGCTCTCACTGTAGGCATCAAGAGCTTCGCAAGGCCCTCCGCATCAAACCCCGAGCTCGACGCATTTTTCCCTCGTCGTCGTAAGCCCTCGCGCGACAACCCGAGGCCCTACGATTACCTCCACCGTCCGAGCTGCTCCTCCGGCGACGCCAAGGCACGAGGCTAGCACGTCTCCACCGCACCTTACCCCCGGATCCATCTACGACGAGATTGGAGCTCGATTGCCCCCTCGTGCCTCACCTCTGCTCAAATTCGACTCCGCCGGCATCTCAAGCTTCTCCGGCGGTTTCAAGGTCCAATCAAGGTGAGGGTTAGCTTAATGGATTGATTTTGGTTGTTTGTGGTTAATTGTGGTTGATTTGGATTGTTTTGGGGAAAAATCGGAAAAGGAAAAGATGAGGGAGGTACCGCCGCCTAGGGCGGCGCGTGAGGAGGCGTGAATGGGCAGGGAGGCGGCCTGAGCCGTAGGAGGGTAGAGGAGGAAGGAAGGCAAGGTTTTGAGCGGTGGTAGGCAAGCCACGCGTCTCGGTTTGAGCGGCGCGTGAACAATGTTTTTTTTCAAACAGTAAATTTTGTAAAAAGTAAATTATGTACAGTAAATGTAAAAATTATTTTACGTACGGTGAATGTAAAATTTATTTTACGTACGGTAATTGTAAAAATAATTTTCTGAAAGGTAAATAAGTGATTTATATTTACTGACATTATTTACTATGAAAAATAATACGTAAACAATACGTATATGAAAAGTAAAACATAGAGAGTACGTATTTGAACAGTAATACATGAATAGTAATTATGTGAGCAGTAATTTTGTAAAAACCAGAAATTGCTGAACAGTAAAACGTTATTACTATTTCGGCATTTAAGGTTTTACGTAACGCTTCTAAATTCACTTCTTATCTATTATAGGTGATCGACATAACAAGTAAAAGACTTGCTTGTAGGTGAGTAAAAACTCACATTGACGAATCTACCCTTAGCGGAGATTCATAATTACACTTAATTAAAAAAAAATAAACTATGATATGTATATGATATAGGGGGTTGTGTATGTGTATAATTGGTAAAATCGTTACATATATATGGGTTGCTATATTATATACTATCATAATTCAGTTTGCGAATAAGTTCATTTATAGTGTTGATATTTATTTATTTGAGCATGTCGATTGATTTGTACAATATCATGTGATGATTGTTTGTACGTGGTTTTAACTTGAGTTATGTTAAAACGTTTTTGTTGTCTTCGGACCTGTCTTCAGACCAGTTGGCATGTCGGAACCTAGCCTTGGCCGGGCGACGGTTACGATACAGTTAGAGCTCTAGTCTGTCTGCCGGTGTACTGGCATGAGAGGTAACATAGGGGTTACCGGCTTATGAGTAGCCATATTTTTGGATATTGGGTAGCAAGTGGTTGCCCAATGTCAGGCGGCGTACTGCATGAGGGGTAACAGATAAGTACCAGTGCTCATGAGTACCCGCATTATAAATGTATTTGGGTAAACATAGGGGTTGCCCGATTTCTCATGAGCACGTATATTTTCAGATATTATTGGACAACCAGATGGGTTGTCCAATGATTCATGAGTACATTTATAATAAAATATTTTCGGTGTTTTCTTCTATATTTATGCGCGAGTTATATTGTTGTTTTACTCATATGAGCTGCAAAGCTTACCAGGTTTGTAGGTGCACCTATTCGATGGTGTAGAGGATAGTTCTACAGGTGTGGATTAGTAGAATTGATGGACTACTCTGAAGACTTCGAAGTTTATTTATTTATTGTGAGGTGAGGATTGTGAGGATTTTACATTTCCATTTGAAATAATGTTTGAATTTTAAATTGGTTTTGTAATAATCCATTCGACTGAGTTGTACTATGAACTCAGAAATGATACGCTGTGACGATGAGACGATTTCGATTTATTGAGATTGTTTTAGAGTTTTTCATGGCTTCGATTTTGAGTTTTTTGCTTGAAATTTCAGGGTCGTGATATTTAGTTTGTAGAAGAAACTATTGAAGTTAAACTGAAAAAAAATATAACAATAATATTTTGTTTCATAAAAAACGATTTGCACTAACTCATACATACCTACTTAAATTCCAATTTGAAGTTTCATCATACATCATCGTCATCTTCATCAAAACAAAATATGAATTCTTCAAAAATATCGAATATCATTGACTCTCTCCTCTTGAAATGTTCACGATATCTTTGTGATCTCTTGTCATTACCTTTTTCTAAATTGAGATAGTAAATGTATATAAATAGAGTACAAGAATTACAACCCAAGGGACATCACAATAGTGGACAAGGAAAGTCACACACCACTCCTTACCGAAAAACCAATGATTACAATGGATAAGAACCTGAAAAATTGAATTGTAACCTAATCTAATCAAGAAGAAAACTATTCGACTAAGTACTATATACGAAAAGTATCAGCATATAAGTCAGGGACAACTCTCCCCATTACATTGAAAATAAGATTGAACCGATGTGATGGAAAATGGTCTCACGCCTCAAATAATAGAAAATTCTGAGTTTGGGTACTATATTAGGAGTTTTCTAAGTATGGATACTACTTTGACCTTGCTACAAGAGTTTAAAGACTGAAGGTGATTTTACTATTTCATAATAAAATTGACACTACAGTGGTGAAGTTAGTGAGATCCTTTTTTTTTTTTTTATAAACATACTTATGTTTTATAAAATTCCTATGTGGTCTAAATAGCCATTACATATTTCTCTGTTGTGACTACTCACAAGACAAGAGATCATTAGTCAAACTCAAAACTAGCATGCGGTATAGAACTATTCTTTAGTATTAGGGGACGCTTAATTATTTCTAGCATGCGTATTCTACTACTTAAACGAGCATAGTAATAGGAAACCAAACTCTCTAAACTTTCTCTTCACCCTTCACACAAGGGCCTAGATCAAGATCTTCAGCTTGGAGGCTTGGATCATCTTCGATCTTAACTTCCATCGCCGGCAGAATCCCCTGCAAACGAACCCAAAAAATACAACCAATTTATTGGAATAGACATTGAAGACTTCAGACTTCCCCAAAAGACAGTGGTTCGATCCTTTGCAGGATCGAAACTAAAGACATAGTGCGACGGGCCTCGGGGATGAACACTAAAACTATGGTGAAGCTTCCTGATTTAACGAAGCTTGCCTTGTAGATCCTTGATCTTCACCGGCTCAGTGGTGAGGGTTTTGGCCAAGAGGAACGGATTTATTTGGAGCGGTGGATTATCCAAAGGATCCATGAACGATACATCAATGACATCGCCGCTAGCAAGTGCCACAGATTGGGCAATACTATCAGTGACCAACTCAAGGCTCAACATGGTGATCAACGAAGGGGAATAGGTGTTTGTGAAGAGGGAAAAGTTGTTTGTGAGAGAGAAGAATAGTAGAACGAGGTTGAATAGAGCTAAGGTTTGCAAAACCCTAACATGGGAAGCGGCTATCATGGGGAGCGGCTACTAGGGTTTACATAATAGTAAATGAAAATTAAGTTATAGAGATCCTTAATATTGAAGAAGCATGAGCTTTCTCAAAAAAAAAAAAAAATTCAGTGTCACAGATACACTACATGAATCGAAGACCTTACAAGGATGCCTCAAAACCTAAATCCTAGATTGAGTCGATACAAATTCAACCATCCTCACTTGAAGACGGGCTTAACAGCACGATTTTGCTATCCCTTTAACGCCGCCAGATAGCCAACTAAACTGAAATAATAAGAGCATGTGTAGAACCAGATACTGCTCTATCTAATCTGCTTCTGCCTACTCTCAGATTGTGTGGCAGGTGTTCATGATTTCATTAGAGCATGCCATAATTTTCCTACATTATACATTCCCTCGTTTTCCTAATATTATTTTTTCATTTTCTTCCCAATATTTCCTCATACTTTTTCTAATATCCAATTATATCCATTTTAATTTTAGTTACATATTAATTTTCTCCATAAATACCATGTTTATTTTTATTTTTTATAAATAACTATTATACCATCACGAACCTCGCAGTGAGCTATTTCATATGAGTCTAATATTGAATATGATCGAGTTAAATTATTTTAATGCATAATAATTACTTATGATTTATAAACGATAATTAACGGTCTCTTCAAAACCTTCTCGGGGATGACCTCCGAGCTCGAAAAAAGTATCATACACACTGATGCATAAAAATAAAATAACTAAATAATACATAAATATTAAAAGAAGTCATTAATCACCGAATTTAGTACTCTTGAAGATCATCATCATCTCTTGCATGTTCTGGCATCCGTCCATATCTACTATATAATCTGGTTCCACTGTTATCGCCAAATCGTTGGACTCCTTGTGAACCAGTTGTTCTAGAGCCACCATTTCCTCCATAATGGGTGACTCCACCAAATGCAGTTGTTCCTCCATGCTGATCACCATATCCACCGAAGTTACCAGAGTCGAAAGTTCCATGTGAACCACCTTGAAATTGGATATTGTTACTGAAATTACCAAAGCCATATGTTGGAGGTGGCTATTGTAATTGGGACTGACGAGCTCTTTTCTCCATTATTTCAGCTTTTTTCTTTCGCAAGTACTCACGACCTTCTGGATCTCTAATGAATCCAAGGTAGTAGCATGATTTTGCTCTCCTCACGTTCACGTTGCAAAGCTATTTTTTGAGATGCATATTCTTCGTGCTTAGCTGCAAATGCATTTCTCTCCAACAAGCTTTTTTCAAATAACACATTCAGCTCTTGATTGGATTCTTTAATTTGTTTAGCAAGCTTGGATATTTCATTTTCTTCTTTCCTTTTCAGCTTTGCTTTCTTTACACCCATAGGCCGAGGAGTTGTACCGCCAAATTCCTCATCATACAGCTCTTGTTCATCTTCATCTGCATTCAAATCAACATCAAACGGCATGCTACTTGACGATTGAGATGTGCGAGTGGATGATTCATATCCTTCGCTTGGGTAGTCATTTCTCTGTCGTGTTTTGGTTGAACTTCTACCAGTATCAGTCTATTTTTCAGCTTCCTTAAAAATAGGCCGTACATGATCAAACTGCAGCTTTTTCTTCGTATAGGTTGGATTATCTAGTAGATGTTGTTTCGCATTAGAGATCTACAAATGTTGACAAGGAATAAATTATTGACTGATATTCCCTATATAAATTTGTCACTTAAATAATTTGAACAAATACTTACAATATCTTTCTCTAAAGCACCACTTGGATTTCAATGTTCAATCTGCCGAATTGCACTACGAAACTTGCCAACACAATAGGTTAGATCTGAAAATCGACTCTGAATAGACTTGGCACTTCTCATCGAAGGATAAACCTTACCCTCATTCCACATAGTGCTTATCCTCTCCCATACTCTATCCTTCTTTTGGTTAACACCTGTAATAGGATCTTGACAAACTGAAAGATATATATGACACAAAAGTTCATCTTCTTCGATCGAAAAATTACGTCTTCGACTAGTAGAAATGATTTCAGTATCATTTTCTATTGAAGCATTGGTTTGTCTAACATTTGTCATTGAGGTGTATAGAGAGATAATAGATAGAGTGATTTGTTGGTGTGAGTAACTAATACAACAAGATGATGTAAATAAAGCATCATATGGATAAAGTAAGAATCTATGATAATATTTCAATGGTTCAAGATTTAGTAATCAGAAATCCTACGGTCATTGTAAGATGATATTTTCTTGAAAAACACAATCTGCTTTGCATCTTCTTTTTTGAAACATGTATTCAACTTTAGCATGCCTCACTGACATGCACATGTTATCACGTAGGATATAGTGACAATGTCATTATTGTACTAGTGCAAATAGACAAAAAAAGGAATAGGTAGATTTGTTATTTTCTATTGTTACAAAAGACATCCATTATTCTCTAAAATTAATAAGAAATACAATTGGGGGGACGTATAACCAATATCCCGAAGAAATTGCAAAAGAAATTAAACACAATAGCTTCAATGGAGAATAAACTATTAATCATCGTTCACCTATATATACCATGTCAATTCCACAAATGCTCAATCAACGTGTTCCAAAGTGCAATATGATCTGTCTTGTCTTTAATTTTTCTATGTTGAGCAAGGAAATTTTCAAACCGTGTAGACTCATCAGTTACCAACTCAATATGCAATGGAGGGGTCCGGTTAAATTCTCTAATCGAAGCACTTAGATTACGCTCATCTTCGATTATCATGTTATGCATTATGATGCATGTAATCATTATATCATGTAAAACATGTTTATCCTAAAAACGTGCTGGTCCTTTCACAATTGCCCAACGTGCTTGAAGAACTCTAAATGCTCGTTCAACGTCCTTCCGACATGACTCTTGTTTTTGGGCAAACAATACTTTTTTTGGACCTTGAGGCTCATGTATAGTTTGCACCAATATAGACCACTTCAGATATATGTCATCAGCCAAATAATAACCAGTGTCATACTCTTTATCTAGAATTGTATAGTTAACAGGAGGAAAATTACCTTATGCAAGATTTGCAAATAAGTGCGATGCCTCAAGAATTGTATAGTAAACCAAAATGTGCATGCCAAATCCAAAAATCATAATCAGCAACCGCCTCGAGAATAATAGTTGGTGATCTGCTACGCCCTGAATACATCCCTATCCAAGAGGTTGAACAATTTTTCCAACACCAATGCATGTAATCTAAGCTCCCTAACATTCTTGGGAACCCACGTTCTTCACCTATATACAGAAGCCTTGCAACATCCTCTGCATTAGGTGTTCTTAAATAGCGAGATCTGAAGACCTCTATAACAGCTCGACAAAACCTTTTCAAACATTGAATTGCAGTAGACTCACCAATTTTTAAATACTCATCAAGAGAATCAGTTGGTACACCATATGCAAGCATTAGAAAAGCAGCTGTAACTTTTTGCAGGGTGGATAATCCGAGCTTACCAAGACCATTGCGGCATTGCATAAAGAAAATATCGTGGTCTTTGACGGCATCTGCAATCCGATGAAACAAGCTTCTGCGCATTCGAAATCTTCTGCGAAATTTGGCTTCAGGATAGCGCGGCACCTCAACAAAGTAATCTATGTAAAGATTGTATCCAGCTTCTTCTCGATTCCGATTGATAATGATATGGCCAGGAACCGCTCCTATGTGTCTTGATTCAGCCTCGTCACCCTCCTCCAACTCAACTAAGAGTTGATTATTATTTGCACAAGTGTGAAACAATAAATCTTGCTCTTGCTCAAATGAAGCCATGATTCGATAAAAGTAATCATTGGTTTCATTTGAAGAAAAGGAGGATGAGGATATATCTGAATTACTCATGACAATGGATAGAATATAGAATTGAAATGTTGGAGAAATGAAAAATGATGTGATGAATATGTGTTTATATAGAATTTTCAAACATGTCCATTAACTACCCGTTGTAGATGTTGACAAAAAAAATAGTAGCAGTTTTTTCAATCAAGATTCAAATAATAGCCGTTGTCATCCAAAAACTCTATGCATACCTTATGGTAGGAACTTAAAAACAAAAGGCAAAAAAGATGTCAAAGAATATGCTAAAGGGTAAGCCATACATCACTTATGACTTACCAATTTTACTTTACGGTTAGAAATGCTCTAAGCCGGGGGCATGACATCTCAATTCATCAGAAGCTGCACTCCCCAAGAAACTAGAATACTGCAATCCTATTATATTATAGGATCTCACTACTTTCGTGCTAGATCTGCCACAAGATATATACAAGGCACAGGGAACAGTATGAGATTGTACCCAATTCATTGTAGGACATATTTCTGTGCCACAAAAGAACATTTGGATCCTTTCAAAAACAATACAAAAAAAACAATTGGTCACTGCATTTGGACATAGTTTTAGAACACCTCGAGGTATTCCAAGACCTGTACCTCAGAGTCCTCAGACTCAAAAGGCTCCATTCCAGGGAATGGTTACAGCTTATCATGATCTAAGGACCTTTCCCATTGTAATTGGAAACAAAACAAGGTATGTGCAGCACTTTGAGATAAAGATAGGCATGTTGTTTGTATAACAGGGATTATTTCCTACTTTAGTGAACAGGCGGTATAAATTGAATCACATCATTAAAAACATTTCAAGTTCCTTCAAATAAACAAAGGAATCATTATTAGTACAATATGCAATTTGTTATCAAAAGAAGTTTTTCAATAAGCTCTAGTCAAATATGCCAAGGATGATGCTACAGAATATTGTGCCATACATACTAACCAAAGTAGAATGATGCCACAGAAAATTGTGCTTTTCTGTAGTACCTCTGCCAGACCCACCTAGCTTTCGAGACCTAAAGCTTTTTCATGCACATTGTGCTACTTTCTTCTTTTAAAGAGAAAATTTTACAAAAGATTTGTGTTTCACAGCAAGCAACTACTCCATAATCGAGTGAATTGCTGCCAAAATTCATCCAAACAAGACCATAAAAATTAATGCTATAAGGGGATATCAAACATCTGACAGTTAACGACAGTATAAAACTTCACTACTTCATAAAACTAAAAAATAGCCTTTTTAGTGAATGCACACTATTATGGCTGTCTTGTTAAGTAACCGCATACAAATAATGCCCAGACATCCACACGGCTCTGAAATCTTACGAGGCCATTCAATTTTCATCAATTTCATTACATCAAAGCAAACAATTTCTCCTACTAGATGTACCACTCATCACTCCCAGATAGGATTAAGACATGTTTTTCTCTATGATAGGACAAAGTATTGTCTTTGAGTCTAACTGATACATAGTCTATCATACATCGTGCTCACTCTTCCAAACATACTAATTCAATAAAGACTTTATACACTAAAAACAAGAAGCTTCTATATATGCATGCATTTACAGAAACGTAAGGGGGTGCAGCCACACATACACATTGAAGATACAGAAAAACAGCTAGCATTATTCATTTCATGGCTTCCCAAACAGGACAAAGTTTCCTCTTAGGCTAAAATTCAGCTATTGTATCACACATTAACATCACTTTCTTCACTTAGTTAGCACAACTATATCATAATTTCCAGTTTTTCAGAGACTATCTTACATTTGATTAGACACTACGAACTGGTGATTCCTGATCCTACAATCAAGAAATGCTCCGAACAAACAAGGCAACAGCCAGATATTAAAAATTCGCAGCCAGATTGCCGATACGAGTCATTGACAATACAACAACAACAAAAATTCACAAAACAGAACAAAACAATAACCAGAAGAAACCAACTCCGAAACAGAACCTTAATTCTTAGGAATGTTCTTTCCTACAATCTTAGCCGGAGTGATACGCAAAAGATTCCCAGGCTTACCAGGAAGAGCCCCATTGATCATAACCACATTCAACTCCTTATCAATCTTGACTATCTTAAGCTTCCTAATCTTGGTCTTAGTCCCTCCCATTCTCCCAGGCATCTTCTTCCCCTTGTAAACCCTCCCCGGCGTCGTCCCGGCCCCAATCGACCCAAGCTGCCTGTGGCTCTTGGACCCATGAGTCATCAGCCCCCTCTTGAAATTATGCCTCTTGATCCCTCCCTGGAACCCCTTCCCTATCGTCGTGCCGGCGACGTCGACGAGGTCTCCCTCCTTGAAGAGCTCGTTGAAGTCGAGCTTCTGGTTGGGCTCGAAGCCTTGAATGTCCTGAAGACGGAACTCCTGGAGGTGGCGGAGTGGGATGGTGCCGGCTTTTTGGAGGTGGCCCATTTCGGGCTTGGTGAGTTTACGGTCGCGGATGCGGCGGTAGCCGACTTGGACGGAGTCGTAGCCGTCGGTGGCTTGGGTTTTGACTTGGGTGACGATGTTGCCTTCTTTGAAGCCGACGACGGTGACGGGGACGACCTTGCCGGAGGGCTCGAAGAAGCTCATCATGCCGAGCTTGGTGGCCATGACGCCGATGCCGGCCTCCATGCTCATCATGGTCACTGTGGAGTGGGTTTTGTGGGTTTTGGTGAGGAGGGGGAATGGGGTTTTGGGGGAGAGGAATAAGGGGGAGGGTTTGGAGGAGAGGGAGAGGTTTGGGAGGAGAGCATTGTGAATTGGGAGGAGTGCCATTGTTTTTGGGGTTCTCTCTAGAAAATAAACAACATTGAGAAAGAGGTGAGTTTGAGTTTGAGATATGCTGTGGGAAGCTTATCCCATAGGAGTTTGGGAGGGGGGCAATCTAGTGGTGCAGGAGCACTCGGAACTCCATGGGGAGATGGGTGTTACCAAAAACAAATAGATAACAATTGCAAAGGGTAAATTTCATTCATTGAGATGTGGTGACGAATAAGTTTAGGATGTTGTATGCTAGCACCAATCTCAATCTGTTACAAATTCAGAGCTTGCGTATGTTAAAGAGAAAGTAAAGCCAAAATATTTGAAGTAAGAAGCATAATTAGGCGGAATTAAAACCTAGAGTACGAGCGAAACCTACCTGATATATACTAATAAGGTGACAAATAGATGTGCTCTAAATAACAAACCCCAGCCAGAAACAAGCCAACCTGACTTTTTTTTTATCTAATGAAGGCATTTCACTCGTGAAGAAGAAATTGTTACAACCTGACTTTTTTTTTTTTATCCAATGAAGACATTTCACTCATGAAGAAGAAATTGTTACAAGGGTGAAGACCAATACAATACAGGAGCCATAACTCAAACCCCAGCTAGAAACAAACCAACCTGACTTTTTTTTTTTTACCCAATGAAGGCATTTCATTCATGAAGAAGAAGTTGTTACAAAGGTGAAGACCAATACAATACAAGAGCCATAACTTGCCCAACTTGTAACCTAACATCTCTCATCCACTTGAACGAAAATGGAGCTAAAGACCTCTTTCACACCATGAGACTGAAAACAATGTGTAGAACGCGAATCTGAAAATAAGTAAGAATGCAGACACGTGTACAAATAAAATGTGATTTAATGAATATCAAGCGCGGGGTTACAATCTTTGGTGAACTCCTCTGATTCTATCTCCGTATGTGATTTGGCTCAAAGGTGACGTGCACTTGATCTTGAGGATTTGAGTTTGATTTGGATTTGATTTGATGAAGAACGAGCGATTTGGCCGCTTGATGATTCTTCGTGGACTTGAGTTTGGATTGGATTTGGATTTGATGAAGAACGAGCGATTTGGCCGCTTGATGATTCTTCGTGGACTTGAGGTTGGATTTGGATTTGATGAAGAATGAGCGATTTGGCTGCTTGATGATTCTTCGTGGACTTGAGGTTGGATTTGGATTTGATGAAGAACGAGCGATTTGGTGGCTTGACGATTCTTCGTGGATTTGATGATCTTCGTGGACTTGAGAGACTTCGGGATTTGTCGAGAGTGATTCTTGCTCAAGTGATTTCTCTCCTTCTTCTCCAAGTCTAAAAAATCCCCCTCTCTTCATGTTGAAGGGGTGTATTTATAGTGTCAAGGTTTCTATTTTGTAGAATATTTTAATAACACTAAAATAATAAATTCTTTAATTGTATAATTAAATCAATATGTATTTTCTGATTAGTTTAAAATTAGTTATTTTCATAACTAAATTAAACAGAAAGTAGTTGATTTAATTATAGTCATTAAAGAATTTATTAATTTAATTAAATATCTGATTACCATTTCGAATCGTCAATAACATTCAATTTTCGATTTAAGTCGGAATCACGTAGATTTGATTACGATCATCGGTTTATATGCTGACACAAGTTTTATTCGGATCCGCATCAATTTTGTTGACTTTTGGGCCACGTGTGCAATTTTGTCGGGTTCTTGGTCGATTTAATCATTTAACGAAGATAATTTACTTCATTAAATTTCATCTGTCTACACAATGATCCAACCGTGGAGACTCAAAATCCGCAACAGCCAACCAGATCATGGCTCCCAATCCGGGGTACAAACGCTTGAGTCAACTCCGTCTCTTGATGGATGAACGCACGTGATAGTTTCTGGTGTTGAAACGTATTCACACTCATCAGTAGTGTCTCTACAATGAAACACAATGAAGATAAAACTAACAACGGAAACAAACTAGCTAAACAAACAAAGGAGGTGCAAACCCCCCAGAAAACCAAAGCAAAGGCTCAATGCTGGCACTAGGCCCATGACTCATCACAGCTCCAACGCAACAGAGAACCCAAACCTTGTTTTCTAAGCTCCGGTCAAAAACAATGTCGCCGTCGAGCCAGACCAAGCAGCCACCCACAAGCCCTCCGCTCCTATCAGTAGATGCAGATCGGAACTACCCAGATCAGTCCACACAACCACCTCCGGCAAGATCACCCAAACCAGATCTGCAGCACTACCGCATACATCACTCCCCTGTGACAACCCATCAACTCGGAACCGATCACAATAGCACCGACGACCTCCAGACCGATTGACAAGAGCCCAGACTATCTTGATCCCAAACAAGTACAATGGATCAAGAAACATACCCTCACCAATCAAACAACCTTCGGTGAACCCATATATGGAAACACCCACGCCAGAAGCATCTGGATCTACATCTAGACCTCACCTACGCACCTCCAAACACCACCACAATCCCTCGACAGCCATACGGACCCAACCAGAATAGCATCAAAAATGGCCTAGCATCTCCCAAAATAGCTCAACACCATCCTCTCCCATACCGAGACGCAATGGCGAGGGCGCCGGCTGTGTTTGGCTAGGAGAGACAACTCTCGTTTTTATCTTCTTTTTTCCTCTTTCTTCTAGCGCGTCCCCAGGCCAACCAGACTTGTTTATGCATGAAGTAGTAAAGCATCATTCCCTTCTAATATTACCTCCTACCTAGCCAACCATGCCACTCCCAAATAAAATCCTACCAACAACTTAACAAAGCCACAATTGAGTGAATTAACATCAACGATTGTGTCTTGATGTGAACTCCTCATTAACAAAGGCAACGATAGATCACACAACTAAAATAATACCGCTAAACAGTTGTCGTTACACGAAATATTTAATAGGGTTGTGTTCGGGTCAAATCTGAGATCCAAAACAATAAGCAAGAAATATTAACAAATTTACAAAGTGTCTAATAATACATATTATAAAGTCGAATAGTCGAAGGATATTCAAGTAAAACTCAAAATGACATGTTTAACTCTGCATAATCAACATTAAAATTACCCTAATAAACTAACGGTTCATATCTAATAGTAATAGGTTATGTTCGACAACCATGATGAAACACCTTCAGCCCGTCGTCTTCCATTTTGAATTCTTAAGTACGTTTTATCCATCCCCATCCTACAGCAAATCCATACATGATCAATGAAGTCAAAACCCAACCTAGACAAAATTTGCCTCCTAACAAGAAAAAATTTGGTAAGAGAAGTTTCATAGCGGTGATGGAAATGATATGTGGATTAACAAGATCACTGCAACTAATGACCATATTTTTTTAGGCATTTGAAATGGCTAGCACCTGCACAAGGTTAGCTGAAAATAAATTGTGATGGAATGTTACAACAAGGATACAGGAAGAGGAGCAATAAGCAGTGTTATTCGATATGCTTTTAGGAAAAGGATTCAAAATATAACTGCAAACTGTGTCTGAGGTTACGGTCTTGCACATAAAAGATAATAGAATATCGACTACTTAAGAACATACCAATAGTCCATCTCATGCAACATGAACTTATCAGAATAGCTTCCATAACTCTTATCCAAAATTTAAACCCATAACCCATTCAAAAACAAAAATTTAAACCCATAATCAAATTAAAATGTTTACAGCAAAATTAGAATATATTATAAGCAATTAACAATCCTCTGTAATAGAAAAGAACCAAAATAGGTATAAACATTTCTGCCAAGCATAACAAGTGCCTATTACTTCAACAAAAATTATATCAAACGTCCTGATCAATATAGAGAGGAAAGAAAGAACACAAGTCCATGAAACATATAGAAAACAATCAAATTGATTGTGAATCGTTGACGTTGAAGGCACTTGAACTCCTCATTATTATTATTATTATGCCACAGCAGGCATGTCATTCAGCCATGCATCCAGAGGCTTACCAATTGCATAAACAATGAAACCAATCTCACGCAATTTACCTGCATCAATCACGTTCCGTCCATCAAATATGAATGCTGGTTTCTGCATACCTTCATATATTTTCTGGTAATCAAGTGTCTTAAACTCATCCCATTCGGTCAGAATGCAAACACCATGGGAATCTTTTGCTGCCTCATAGGCATCCTTGACCACATGAACCTTCTCAAGGGTGGTGGTATCACTCATTGGACGTAGGTGAAGAGGATGGTCCCAATCAAACTTCTTCGATGTGAGATCCATCTTGATCTGCTCCTCAGTAACCTGCGGGTCATATATGCTGAGATCGGCGTTATCACCCAACAAACCCTGGCACACATCAATCGCAGGGGTCTCCCTAGTGTCACCAGTATCTTTCTTAAAGGCAAACCCAAGAACGGCAATCTTTTTCTTGGACACGGTGTTAAACATGGAGGCAACAATACGGTTCACAAAACGACTCTTCTGATAATCGTTGATCTTAATTACTTGTTTCCAGTACTCTGCCACCTCTGGAAGACCATTGCATTCGCATATGTACACTAGATTCAGGATATCCTTCTGGAAGCAAGATCCACCAAAACCAACACTACCATTCAGAAACTTTGGTCCTATCCTACTATCCTTACCAACGGCAAATGACACTTGCGCGACATTGGCCCCTGTAGCTTCACAAAGAGCAGACATGGCATTGACAGATGAAATTCTTTGGGCCAAGAATGCGTTTGCAGCAAGTTTAGAGAGTTCTGCAGACCAAAGGTTGGTGGTTAGGATTTTGTCCTCAGGCACCCACTGAGCATATACATCCTTCAGTGCTTGGATAGCCTTTTGGCCTTCAAGGGTCTCCCTACCACCAATGAGGACACGATCTGGTTGGAATAGGTCTTCAATTGCAGTTCCCTCAGCAAGAAATTCTGGGTTTGAGAGAATTTGGAATTGGATTTCTGATTTGTTGTTGTGAGTCAAAATCTTTTCTATTGCCTCAGCTGTTTTCACTGGGACGGTTGATTTCTCAACAACAATTTTGCTGGACTTTGATACACGAGCAATCATTCGAGCAGCACTCTCCCAGTAAGTCAAATCTGCTGCTTTGCCTGCTCCAAGACCAGTTGTTTTGGTTGGGGTGTTGACAGAGACAAACACAATATCAGCTTCCATTACACTCTCATCCACCTTGGTGCTGAAGAAGAGGTTCTTGCCTCGACACTTCTTGACCACATCATCAAGGCCTGGCTCATAAATTGGAAGTGTGTCACTGTTCCAAGCATCAATCCTTTTCTGATTAAGATCCACAACAACAACTTCAAGAGATGGGCACTTGAGCGCGATAACTGCCATCGTAGGACCCCCGACATATCCAGCACCAATGCAACAGATCTTCACCATTTTCGCTTCACTCTTCAACCTGCTCATATAGTCATATTAATGCTCATTTTATCATAATAAAAAAAATTTACAAAACGAAAGTAAAATGTTATAGAAAATAAACTTGCGTAAAGTATTTTAACTATAACACATACTCTACATATGCAAAAGGATACCTTGTTCGAATCTTAATCAGATTTAAAAGAGTCTACTATTATTTACATAAACATGATTTGTTAGCCAGAAATCATGTGAAAATATGCTTGAATTCATGTATCAAATATTAATTTGAAACTATGTATAATATTGAAAGGATAATATGTAATCACAAAATCAAAACTAGAAAATAATACTAAAAAATAAAATATAATTCATCTACAACAACTTCTCACTTACCCGCTATTCACAACTAACTCGCTTTACCTAAAACAAACAATTCTATTCAATCAATAGATTCACACCACACCAAACAAACAAACAAAAAACAAAAGAAATGACATAGCTAATTCCAACATCCTAGTCATTTTTAAAATAAACAAAATGTGACTAATATAAATCTGGGATTATAATTCAAATCCCTATAGATAATCATTAATATATTAAATCAACATCACCGATCATACTTGAAACCATAGTAAACCACAAAATGTTACTAATAAGTCAAATCCAGATCTCATAACCCCATCATAACCAATCTCAATTACCAGATCCATTTAAAAATCACATATCCCACCTCTAATATTTCAACATTCAAAATAATGCTCAGAAATGCTACACTACATCCAACAATAGCTTCCTTAACAATCAAATCACATTAACATTCCCCACAAACACTTATAAATCTAGAATCATCAAATGACACCCAAATTTAACCAATCAAAACATTAGATCAAATATATGAAAAAAGAATCCTCACCCAAATTCTCAATCATTCATGAAATAAGAGAAATTATGACGAGATATGAAGAACGAAATGAAGTAAATTCAAGGAAGAATGAATGAATGGAGTTACCAGAAAAAGGAGGTCCGGGTTGTTCTCGTATGGTTTCCTTTCGTTGTGGAGAATTAGTGATGTGCTTCCTAATTCATTGCATGACTCGTTTAAATAGCAAGTGACTTGAATCACTAGTTAAGAGAGCCTATCAGGTGCAAGTCAAGATCATACTAATTAGGTGCGGGTTAGCAATATCAACCGTTGGATTGGAGATTTTGTTTAGGTTTGAACAAACGTGGAACGGTTTTGTGGTTTGACCAATTTTTTTTGTATAAAAATGAATATTCGTTAATATTAGATAAAATTCATTTATGTTTTCAATCAATCAAAATTAAAATCGATTATGTAGCCAAAAACATATGTATCAATATCGATTTATGCATTATTTTCAAATTATGAATACATTTGGAATCATTAGTTAAAATTCACTAGGTAGTACATGATGAGGAAACGAGGTTGATAACCAAGAACACTACCGAGTGCACCGCATTTTAGGCATTACACATACATGAGTAATGTCTTATGCATAGTTGGTTGCAAACCAAAAAAGTTTTTCTAACATACTCTTAATTACTCAAACAAGTTGTTTGTCTTCAAAGCTCACAAGGTTGACAATCAACACCATAGACACATTGAGTCAGCTGAGATGGTCATTATAAATATAAAATCATGACATGTATAATTGTTGTTGCGTCTTATGAACCATCACTACCAGAAAAAAGACCTTAGGTTAAGAGTCTCAGGTGTCGTGTAATTACTTAATTGACGAAAATTTTGTCGACTAAGATCGGTACCGTAACATTTTAGCAGACGAAAAGATTAAAAAATCGTTGGCTAAGACTGTGTAAGGTGACAAATTATCTTCATCTTCTAATATTTGTAAGGACACCTTATTCCTCTAAGGCGACGAAACACTTTCGTCAGTTGAGTAATGATAATTTATTTAATTTTTTTAAAATTATTTAATGTGCTAGTATTTGTTTTTGTATTTTGATTTATATAATTATTTGGATGTATTAAAATTTATATGGATATTTATATTATTTAACAATAATTAAGATTTTAGTTAAATGAGGACACTCCCACTTCCACCCTCCACACTGTCAAAAATCGCCACCACCACCAAATTCCATTTATTTTTTCTTCCTTTCTCTCTTACTTCGAACTATATGTATCACCTAACACCACCAAAAACAAGGAGCTCACCCAAATGCCACAGCCCAGAACGATCAAAGTCTCTGATAAGAAGCCATACAAGATCTCAAAAAAAAATCTAAAGCAATTAAGCAATCAACAACCTGAACCCAATTGAATTTGAAGCTCATCAGTGCACCATTAATGGATCCTAGCGGTGGTGATGACGGCAAAGACACGCGAACAAGGTTGCGGAATCGGAAGTCTGATGGATTTGGCAATGGTAGAAGCTCAATCTAGCTTGTTGTGGATGTGAAAGGAGAAAGTCCACCACTCTAGTTGGGGATTTGAAGAAAGATAGGAGATCAAAGGGAGAAAGAAGGAGAGAAAATATTTTTTGTTTAGATTTAGTTTGGGTGGAAGATTATAAAAGGAATGAAGAAGGAAGAAGGAGAGAAATCTCGGGTTGGGTGAAATGGATATGGAATCGTTAGATCTAACTAATCTGATGGCGTACGGGATCAATCCGCACCTTGTCTTTTAATTGGACGTGTGCTTGACTTAGGTGACGAAATAATCAATAATCGACGCTAAGTTCTTTCCATTATCAATGGAATCAGTTTATATCATTAAAATACTTTAATTAAATTAAAATACATTTATGAATATACTATAAGTGTCACTAATTATTATACAAACTCTCAACGGTTCTTTAACCTTATTATTGATCTTTATGTGTATGTTCATATGTGCACATTAAAGACATACTTGTTAAATGTATATGTTTCCTCAATTATTGTTAGTAATCACTAAACCTTGATAGATACTTTAGATTTAGTCTCAATTGTCTTTTGAACACTAATGAAATAATATACATTCACCATTAATACATACACAGCCTAATGAATTAAAGGAATGCAAAAACATCGACCTTAATTAAATAATTAGTCTTTATTGTCCTTAAATCTAGATGGAATAAATAATATATATTCTATTATACTCATACATGACTAATTAATAAGATCATTCCAATGTTTCTTAATTGATCGATCCATATTTACATATAATTATACTCTTCATGAATATATATATATATATATCTAATTAATAGGAATATTTCCACATTTGATTCCAAAAAACATTAATAGGAATATTTACAATGTTTCTTTATTGATTGATCTACCCAGTGGCAGATCCATGATTAAAATACTAGAGATGTTTGAACTTCTTAACCAATGAAACAAAAAATAATGGAAAATCTCAACGGTACAAGAGAATATTATTAATTAAAATTAAAATTGATGTGCATGTACGAGTCTTGTCCCTCATGTGCATGTACAAAGAGCATAAACTATATAAATCTAGTTCTAGGAGTCGATGAATCTTCAAACTCTCTAATGACTTTCTCATTATCTATAGATTCGGCATACTTGATCTAATTGCATGTGAAAGATCATAAAAACACCCCAAAAACTCATCTTCATGTCTTGCTTCTATGTTTATTCTTATAGAAGTTCATAATTGAGAATACCTTCAACTTTTCTTTGGAAGAAGTAAATGTTTTCGTACACTTTGATTTTGGCTCAACATTTGATATTATAGTCTAATAAATACCTATATTCTAAAACAAAATATATGCTTATGTCAGACAACAACATTTGGAAAACCATTGTACATTACTACTTCTAAAAATAAAATAAAACAAAACAAAGCATAACTTTATATGAGGTTGAACATTCAAGTGAGTCGACACAAATACTTCATCTAGACTAACAAATTAGCAAATAGCAACATCAAAGCAAGCACCAAAAATTGATAAATCAATTAATCAATAAACACATGACACTATTAGTTGAGGTAGATCCGCCCCTGGATCTACTGTCACATATTAAGAAGTTTAAGATTGATTTTTGTTAATACGCTAAATCAAAGAAGCATATAATTTTCTTTCCAAATTAGTCAAAACCATCCATAATTCCTTAATTGAATTAATGAAATAAAATTGACATTCTCAATCTTGGATTTTGAAGTTCTTGTTCCGGGAGAATTACTATTCTACCCTTGTGTGTGTCTTAGCCTAATAGGTTTCCTATTAGGAGATAGATTAGCATCTCCGTAATAGATTAGGACTCCGAATCCTACGGGATTGTGGTTTTGTAATGCCTATATATAGGCCCCCATATCATTCAATAATACACAATTTTTTCATCCTGAAACACGTTATCAGCACGTTGCCCTAAAACCCTGAACTTTTAGAGCCCTAGAAATTTTTTCTCTTCTCCACCGCCGGCCACCGTCGTCTCCGGCCTCCGGCATCTCCTCGTCGGCGCTCCTCGTCGGCGCAGCTCTTGCTCGCCGTTGTTGCAGCCCCCCCCCGCTGCCCCGCATCCCTGCACGCAGCCAGCCTTGCTGCCCTGCACGCAGCCCCCGCATCGCAGCCCCTGCAGGCCCTGCTCGCTGCCCAAGCAGCCCTGCATGCTGTCCCCGCAGCCCCGCGCGCAGCCCCTGCATGCTGCCCCCGCAGCCCCGCGCGCAGCCCCTGCATGCTGCCCCCGCAGCCCCGCACGCTGCCCTGCCCTGCAGCCCCCGCAACGCAGCCCTGCAGCCCCCGCACGCAGCCCTGCACGCACCCCTGCTGCCCCCGCATCGCAGCCGCATGCAGCCCCGCACGCAGATTCTGCCCTGCGGCCCCTGCTGCCCCTGCACGCAGCCTCCGCAGCCCCGCAGGGAAAAGTGATTACTCGTCGTACTATGGTGATGACATTCATGCCGAGATGGACGATACTTTTGCCATCTACATACGATTCTGATCGTATCCTCCCAAGATTTTTATGTCATCGGATGAAGATCGAAAAGGAATTCATTAAGCAACTTCATGCATGACGATCGATTTGCAGAGCAATTTACTTATATGCGGTCTATTTGGCAGACCAACAAGTATGTTTTTCTTAAAGTTGCTGCTTTTGAACATATATATATAAATTATCGGGCGCTATTAGCCTTTTTCATGTCTTCTTTTCCGGCCTTTCTTATAACGCCGATGAGACCAAAGAGGGATATGACTCCCCTCTTAGTCGACGTTTTTCGTGTGACGGTCCTGGGGGAGTCACATTATTATTTAAAAGGGAAGAAATCGATTTCGTGTGGTCGCCTGAGTGCACCGCTGTTTTGGGTGCGATCATGAGAATCGCCGATATGCATCGATTATTTTGTGACCATATACATCACAACCCTTCTAATTCCGGTTACATACTTGAATAGTTTCGATTATTCGAAACCTATACAACCCTCATTTCTTATGGATGCGTCGCCATCGCGACTGTTATTTAAATGTTTGAGTTTCTTAAACTCATGTCTATAAACGATAATCTCAAGGTCTACGTACTCATTTATTTGAGTTGATTCATTACTCTGATGCAGCACTATTTGCTGACAAAAAGATCCCAAAAATAACGAATTCTATGGGACACACTTAAAATTGATTTAATGAACGTCTATGACGACGTATTACCAGAGTTGACCTTGAATCATGCTCCACATCCGAGAAACACATGTCATTTATTGGCACCTGTATCTATTTCTCAATGGAATTTTGGAGATGGAAACGTAACATTCTTCCATTCTCAAGTAAGCACATTTTTGAGCCTCAGGCTAAGGCTCCGCCCAATCAGATATGCAAGATTTTGTTGCTACAGACTTTTGATTAGTCAATCTATTTTGACTATGTCTTCTGCTTACTATTTTTCAAGTATGACGTTGGCATTGCCATGATATTTGCTCGACTTTAGCTTAAGTCGTCTATTGGAATTGGAAGCTTGTTTGTGTTGTATTAAATATTGGCATATTCTATAAAATCTCTCGTATTTCTTGTTTACAAGATTGACTCGTGAGAATTTTATTTGTCTTGGCTTAGCATGCATGGTCAACGTTGCAACTCACGTGGTTTTTAAATTGGCCGCTTTTGGGTTACATGGGACCCCAATAGCACTACATTGTGATTTTGGACTTTGAAATTTGGAAAACGGACCTCGGAACGTCAAAATTGACGTCGTTTTTTCCGGTTACTCTTCCGGCGTTTCCGGAACGTTTTTTGACATTTTACCGGCGTATTCGCCGCCTTCCGGCCATATTCCGGCGTTTCCGGCACCGCCATCCAGTTCCGGACGGCGTTCCCTGTCGGACCTGAAGTTATGGCCTCCATACCGGCCATCGGTGCCGCCGGCTTCCGATGAGTTTTTCCGACGTTTTTTTTTCGTCGTTTCTCGTCATTTTTCTGGCATATCTCAGTAGTTCTTGCTGCCATGTTTTCGTAGTCCAAAATTCACCCGGTTTTGAGTTAATTTGACATGGTTTTACGGTTAATTTTCCGGTTTTCTCCAAGTCGTTTCATAGCTCAAATGATTTTATTATTATTGGTGACCACCCGCACCAATTGGATGGTTTTTACCACCCAAATTGTTTGGTATTCAACTGCTCCAATACCATGTTTTTCCAACTCTTGAGTTGAAGAATGTAGTTCTATTGCCATGTGATACATTCGATGGGATTGCCATTTGTTTCAATCCCCTCTCTTACAATATTCTACGGCGTATTGTGTAGAGAAGTTCACCGCGTTATTGACTCTCTTAATCTTCATTTTGAGA
Source organism: Argentina anserina (assembly GCF_933775445.1). Classification (NCBI taxonomy): domain Eukaryota; kingdom Viridiplantae; phylum Streptophyta; class Magnoliopsida; order Rosales; family Rosaceae; genus Argentina; species Argentina anserina. The sequence goes on along the minus strand of NC_065878.1, from coordinate 9,149,450 downwards.
ATGTCCCGCCGTGAAATCGAGTGTCTTGCTAATTGCGTAACCACCCACACTGTCCTACGGCGCATGTACTTGTTTTACGGATCTCGTGCGGAGATTGTGTTCTATATCTTCGTGCCTTGCTAAGTTTTAAAGGCCATACATGCCAATGATGGATTTTCATCTTGATATTTGTGTTAAGAATGGAGAGGAATAAATCTGTCAGATTTCATTGACAGTATCTTTTTCAAGCTTCGACAGTAGCTTTGTTAGCTTGCAGACATAGTTTTGCTTGCCTGTAGCAGTAGCTTTATGTAACTCAAGATTCTTCGAATCATGGGTTCGGTTTTACTGTCTTCTCGGTTTTGACATGATCGTTTTTTGGTTATTTTGAATAAGATATGATGATTCGAGTTCTTTGAAATTCACATTATCATCTATTTTTCATGTTCACGAAGCGATTGGAGGACCACCTCACCCATGCTCCACACGGTGAGGCCGAGCCTATCCGTGCCATGCACGGTGAGGCCGAGCTTGCCTATTTCGGCGGCTCCATGGCATTAAGGCCGTCGGTGGCGGCATCCCCTCCTTCACAGGAGCTTGTGATGCCTCCCGTGTCTTCTAATGCCTCCATGACAATCTCTGATGCCAATCGCTCATTTTGCAAAGCTTGTTCTTTTGCTAGATTTCAAGGAAGTCCTTATTTGCTAAGGCTCCAACCGAGAACATTCCATTCTTACAAAGTATTTAAGGTGACATTCGTGGACCCTATCCAACCGAATACGGACATTTTTCGGTATTTTTATGGTATAGGTTAAGAGCATCGACACGTTGGTCACACGTCGCTTTGCTTTCCACAAGAAACGCTGCATTCGCTAAAGTTTTTAGCTATGATCATCATCCTAAGGTCTCACCACCCTTCCTATCCTCTCAAATCTATTTGAATGGATACTGTTGGAGAGTTCACCCCCACGACTTTGATGATTTCGTTTTACATGTCTACTAGGATCGTCGTTGAACATATTATTCCTCATGTTCATTCACTGCACGATCTAGCAGAGCTCGGACTTGGTTATGGGTACTAACCTGCCGATTTTTACATGGAGATATGTAATGATGTTGCATGCAGCGACACTTATTCGTTTCAGACCCACAACTTGCCAAGAGTTTAGTGCGTACCAGATGGTCACTGGATACGATCCCAACGTTCTTTTCCTTAAACGCCTATTTGGTTAAAGTTGTTTATGTGCCTCTATTGTAGTTATCTCAATGGGTCTACTTGAAACGATTAAGTATTCTGGTTGGTTATGATTTATGAATCACCAACACTTGTCCGCTATTTCCAATCTACAACCGTTGATCTCTATCCTGCGATATTAGCAGACGGTCACTTTGATGAGACATACTTCCCGTCGTTAGGGGCAGATATGGAATGCTCCCATTCCGGTTTTAACGCCAGGAATTGACGTGGTGTGGCACTATGTCTCATTAAGATCCCGCACTATTCAAAGTGAGTAAATGTGCAACGCATTATCGACCTCCAGAGAGTCAAAAATTCGATGCTCAATGACTTTACCGATATTGCGAAAGTGACGAGATCGCACATAAATGCTGTGATGTGCCGGTAAGGTTGGGACTCTCAGAATATGGGAGAATTTCATATGACCTGGTCCTAGCACCGTTGGCACCATCCCTGACAGTGGGAAGGAAGCCGGCGATGGCACCATCGTACGCTGTGGTGTTGTCGGCGCCCGTGGAATTGTACCACAAAACAAGGGCGGCAAACGCAAAGATGGACTAGTAAGGGTCATAGCTTCGGTCTTGACTCCTGCCTAGATGAGGGGGAGACCATTATTCTCTGGTATCAAAACCAGAAGAAGCGAAGTGCGTAGGCACAAGTATTTCGCCCATCATCAAGAGATATTCTCTAAACATGTGTATCAACTAAATTTCTGTGGGACACTACAGACTCATTTTGTTGATGTTAGAGAAGAATAGAACTCTTACGAATTGATCGTATACAGCGCGCGCGTGTGTTTAATATATTGATCTCCCATGATTGATGATGTATTCGCTTATGCTCTTATTTCGTTGTAAAGCATCAACGATGAGCAACTTGACCGAAGTGGAAAGAATCAATACAGGCTGAACTAGACTTGTTATGTTGGTCGTTGTTCGTAAGTATAATGAGAAAGATGAAGTCATGCGATATACGCAGGACTTATGGCGCAAAGATTGTCTCATTATCCTAGTATTGAGTACGATGAGTTATATTCTCTCGTTATGGACATAATTGTTTTCCGCTACTTGATCAGTAGTAGTGTCCATGAAAACTGATTTGCAGCATATGATAGTGGTCATAGAATATCTGTAAAGGGATCTTGACGTAGATATGAGAGTGCCCGAGGGACTTTAAATGCCTCCAGACCATGGAGAGCTTATGTAATCAGATTGCGACGTTCGAGAGAACGTAGTACAATCGGTTGTAAGAACTCATACCCATATGTGTTCATATGAAGCTAATTCTTGATTCTCTATTCCGTCTAAGTATAGATGATGAAGAGATTCAATGAGCTATACATTCATGCATGCTAGTGTTGTTGGGACACTATTGCTTTCATTATGACGTGATTAACTATGCGCCTATGCATTGTCATTGGACTTGCATTGCTTCTTTGACATGGGTTTAGTTCTACACTTAGTGAACCAACACAAATCCTATCCACACCAACGCCGCCAGCAGCTCCAGCAACATCAACGTACGCCTTGGTGTAGCAGTCGACACTGGTAGCGTAGAGGATGCGTACGGTTCCGTCTTGAACCAAAATCAGTCCTTCATTGGTCCATTCCCCCATTCTATTCGCGAAAGACACATTGAATGTGACAAATCAGAATCTGTCCAGTTTCGTAGGTCAACTTCAACGAGACCTATAGGACAGCTAGCTCGATGAAATATGGTGAAATTAGTACCGTTGGAAAGGTATATGTGTCTACTTTTAAGGGACATCAACCTTTCGTTCATAGCTATCATATTGAGTGAGTTATGGACGTTTTAGCAAAGTAGGACAGTCCTGTCCGGAAATTTGCAAGTCAGTCAACTTCGACAGAGCATTGTGAACTGCTCCGATCGGATGAGGTTGTGAACCTTATGTCACTGGAAAGCCACGGGTGTCTACTTTTCAGAACATTTTACGGTTTACTGATACCTATTTTGAAGAAGAAGTTATGGCCGTTTAAGTGAGTGAAGGTCCTTCTACCCGAGAATCTGATTTTCATTGCAAACTTTTGTTTTGAGTTGTTATGCAATCTTGTTTCCTAAGATCTAAGTTTGGCTAAGTATAGCATGTATGATCTAAGGATGTGTGGCTAGATTAATGATTAATCATTGGCCCAAGACTACGTTTGAGAAGCATGTAATGAACGTTGTATACGTTGTTCTTTGTACTCCATGATTATGGCACTAATCAGGGGGAGTTGTTTCGTAGACTTCAGGGGGAGTCTACCTCACATGATGCTATCAAATGTAGACGGTGCGTTGTGCTCTTTTTCCCTTCGATCAAGCTTTTGTTTTTACCCAAGAGGTTTTTATTTTGCTTGACAAGGTTTTTACCGAGGCAACGATGTGTGCACCATGCAACCTAGGCATGCGACACAAGGGGGAGTGTTCCGGGAGAATTACTATTCTACCCTTGTGTGTGTCTTAGCCTAATAGGTTTCCTATTAGGAGATAGATTAGTATCTCCGTAATAGATTAGGACTCCGAATCTTACGGGATTGTGGTTTTGTAATGCCTATATATAGGCCCCCATATCATTCAATAATACACAATTTTTTCATCCTGAAACAGTTCTTGGATTTTGAAGTTCAATAAAATTATCTTTATTAGTCTTTAATATACTTGAAACTCAAATGGAATGAAACTAATAACGTTTTTATTATTATATATGCTATTAATTTAATTTAATTTAATTTAATTAATGCATTATGTTAAAAGTTAAATTTTAATCAATGGCATGAAATATTGCATTACATAAAGGATATTACATATTTTAGTCTTAAATTCACACAAAAACGTTTTAAAAACCATCATAGATTTTCTTTTACATAGTATTATTCAATTTCTCATTTTCCCTTTTTATTTGTCTCCTAAGCTAAATTGTTTGTGACCCAAGTGACTACTTAGACCACGAAACACATTTTGTCGCCTAAAGTGAGCACTTTGACCACAAAAAATATTTTCGTCGACTTAGTAGACTAAGTTAGGCAAGAAAAGAGACTTTAGTGGTTTAAGTTCTGACTTAGGCCTTAACATTTTCGTGGTACTAAGCACTCACCTAGACGACGAAAAGCTGCACTTAAGGGACAAATAAGTTTTCGTCATTTAAGAGCTACTTAGGTGACGATTTTTTTGGGTTTTGTCGCCTAAGTCATTTTTTCTGGTAGTGCATTTTCTTTTCATATATAATAATAGATGAATTTTATTCATTGGGACGCTACATTTAAGTGAGAGTTTCACCAAATGATTAGGTATGAGTTGTGGATCTGATTGTATGAATATATAACATTTTTAGTGGCAAAGCGCATGCGGAGGAACCCCACCCACAACGTGCGGGTAAGTGAGCTTCAAATTGCCAAGTCTAGTAAACTTCAAACATACCCTCTTCAAAATCTACTTTCACATTTCAAGGGTAAACAATTCATCACGAGGTTTGATAAAAAAAAATCCTTAGTTTATATTACATGAATTAGGATATAAAATACAAAGAGTGTGTGAGAGTTCATAGATGCCTAAGTTAGAACAATTTTAACTCTATTACAAACTTATCCAGTTGAACAATTTTACGTTTCATATACTTCATATGATTGAGTTTTTATATAATATAATAAATGTTCTGTGAGAATTACTATTCTACCCTTGTATGTGTCTTAGCCTAATAGGTTTCCTGTTAGGAGATAGATTAGCATCTCCGTAATAGATTAGGACTCCGAATCCTACGGGATTGTGGTTTTGTAATGCCTATATATAGGCCCCCATATCATTCAATAATACACAATTATTTCATCCTGAAATAAGTTATTACGCACTTTGCCCTAAAACCTTGAACTTTTAGAACCCTAGAATTTTTTTTTCTCCACTGCTGGCCGTCGTCGTCTCCGGACTCCGGCATCTCCTCGTCGGCGCAGTCCCTGCTCACTGTTGTTGCAGCCCCCCCCCCCCCCGATGCTACCCCGCAGCCACGCATCGATGCCTCTGCAGCCCCTCATCGCAGCCCCGCACGCACGCTGCCCTTGCAACAGCCCTGCACGCAGCCCCTGCATGCAGCCCCGCGCGCCGCCCCTGCAGCTCCCGCACGCAGCCCCTGCGACCCCTCCGCAGCCCCTGCATGCAGCCTAGCCCTGCAGCCCCGCAGGGTCTCCTCTGCATTCTCTCCGCAAAAACATCTTTTTGCCCCGCAAGTTACCGCATCAAAGCATTCAAAATTGATCCTCCCGCATATTCACGCAAGAAACCGAAATTCACAAGCAAGGACTTCGCTCAAGAGAAGCTACTCCCGTATACTACAAACCTTCAAAGGTAAATTTTTCATAAACGTTCCCATTTTTGAACGTATAGATATATTATATCGGGCGCTATTAGTCTTCTTCTTGTCTTAATTCTGGCATTTCTTATAACGCTGATGAGACTATAGAGGGATGGGTTTCTCCTCTTGGTCGATGTTTTCAGTGTGACGGTCATGGGGGAGTCACGTTATTAATTAAAGGGAAGAAATCGATTTCGTGTGGTCGCCTGACTGCACCGCTGTTTTGGGTGCAATCATGAGAATCGCTGATATGCATCAATTATTTTGTGACCATATACATCAAAACCCTTCTAATTCCGGTTACATACTTGAATAGTTTTGATTATTCGAAACCTATACAACCCTCGTTTCTTATGGATGCGTCGTCATCGCGACTGTTATTTGAATGTTTGAGTTTTCTTAAACTCATGTCTATAAACGATAATCCCAAGGTCTACGTCCTCAATTATTTGAGTTGAAATTCATTACTCTGACGCAACACTATTTGCTGACAAAAGATCCCAAAAATAACGAATTCTATGAGACACACTTCAAGTGATTTAATGAAACGTCTATGACGTTGTATTATCAGAGTTGACCTTGATGCATACTCCACTTCAAAAAAACGCATGCCATTTTTGGCACATGTATCTATTTCTTGAGGGAATTTTGGAGATGGAAACGTAACATTCTTCCATTCTTAAGTAAGCACATTTTTTAGCCTCAGGCTAAGGCTTCGTACGATCCGATATGTAAGATTTTGTTGCTACGGATTTTTTATTAGTCAATCAATTTTGACTATGTTTTCTGCTTACTATTTTTCAAGTATGACGTTGGCATTGCCATGTTTCTTGCTCGACTTTAGCTTAAGTCGTCTATTGGAATTGAAAGTTTGGTTGTGTTGTATTAAATATTGGCATATCCTATAAAATTTCTCATATTTCTTGTTTACAAGATGGACACGTGAGAATTTTATTTGCCTTGGCTTAGCATGCATGGTCAACGTTTGCAACTCACCTGGTTTTTAAATTGGCCGCTTTGGGTTACATGGGACCCTAATAGCACTACATTGTGATTTTTAACCTTAAAATTTGGAAAACGGACCTCGAAACGTCAAAATTGACGTCGTTTTTCCCGGTTACTGTTATGGCGTTTCCGGAATTTCCGGCGTATTCGCCGCCTTCCGGCAATTTTCCGGCGTTTCCGGCACCGCCATCCGGTTCCTGATGGTGTTCCCTGTCAGACCTGAAGTTACAGCCTCCATACCGGCCAGGTCCAGCCACCGACGACCGGATTTCCAGCAATCGGTGCCGCCGGTTTCCGAAATTTTTTTCGTCGTTTCTCATCATTTTTACGGCATATTTCAGCAGTCCTTGCTGCCACGTTTTCCTAGTCCAAATCTCACCCGGTTTTGAGTTATTTTGACATGGTTTTCCGGTTAATTTTCTGGTTTCTCCTAAGTCGTTTCATAGCTCAAACGATTTTATTATTATTGGTGACCACCCGCACCAAATGGATGGTTTTCCACTTTAATTGTTTGGTATTCAACTGCTCTAATACCATGTTTTTCCAACTCTTAAGTTGAAGAATGTAGTTCTATTGCCATGTGATACACTCGATGGGATTACGATTTGTTTCAATCCCCCTCTTACAATATCCTACGACGTATTATCTAGAGAAGTTCACCGCGTCGTTGACTCTCTTAATCTTCATTTTGAGAATGTCCCGCCGTGAAATCGAGTTTCTTGCTAATTGCGTAACCACCCACACTGTCTTACGGCGCATGTAGTTGTTTTACGGATCTCGTGCGGAGATTGTGTTTTATATCTTCGTGCCTTGCTAAGTTTTAAAAGGCCATATATGCCAATGATGGATTTTCATCTTGATATATGTGTTAAGAATAGAGAGGAATAAATCTGTCAAATTTCATTGAGAGTAGCCTTTTCAAGCTTAGACAGTAGCTTTGTTAGCTTGTGGACATAACTTTGCTTGCCTGCAGCAGTAGCTTTATGTAACTCAAGATTCTTTGAATCATGGGTTCGGTTTTGCTGTCTCCTCGGTTTTGACATGATCATTTTTTTTGTCATTTTGAACAAGATATGATGATTCGAGTTCTTTGCAATTCACATGATCATCTATTTTTCATGTTCACGAAGCGATTGGAGGATCACCTCACCCGTGCTCCACACGGTGAAGCCGTGCCTATCCGTGCCATGCACGATGAGGCCAAGCCTACCCCTCTCGGTGGCTCCATGGCATTTAGGCCGTCGGTGGCGGCATCCCATCCTTCACAGGAGCTTGTGATGCCTCCCGTGTTTTCTAATGCCTCCATGACAATCTCTGATGCCCATCGTTCATTTTGCAAAGTTTGTTCTTTTTCTAGATTTCAAGGAAGTCCTTATTTGATAAGGCTCCAACCGAGAACATTCTATTCTTACAAAGTATTTAAGGTGACATTAGTGGACCCTATCCAACCGAATGCGGACATTTTTTGGTATTTTTATGGTATAGTTTAAGAGCATCGACGCGTTGGTCACATGTCGCTTTGCTATCCACAAGAAACGCTGCATTTGCTAAAGTTTTTAGCTATAATCATCATCCTAAGGGCTCACCACCTTTCATATCCTCTCAAATATATTTGATTGGATACCGTTGGAGAGTTCACCTCCATGACTTTGATGATTTCGTTTTGCATATCTACTGGGATCGTCGTTGAACATATTATTCCTCATGTTCATTCACTGTACGATCTAGCAGAGCTCAGACTTGGTTATGGGTACTAACCTGCCAATTTTTGCATGGGGATATGTAATGATGTTGCATGCAGCGACACTTATTCGTTTCAGACCCACAAATTACCAAGCGTTTAGTGCGTACCAGATGGTTACTGGATACGATCCCAACGTTTTTTTTCATTAAACGCATATTTGGTTAAAGTTGTTTATGTGCCTCTATTGTAGTTATCTCAATGGTTTTACTTGAAACGATTAAGTATTCTGGTTGGTTATGATTTATGAATCACCAACACTTGTCCGCTATTTCCGATCTACAACCGTTGATCTCTATCCTGCGATATTAGCAGACGGTAACTTTGATGAGACATACTTCCCGTCGTTAGGGGGAGATATGAAATGCTCCCATTCCGCTTTTAACGCCAGGAATTGACGTGGTGTGGCACTATGTCTCATTAAGATCCCGCACTACTCAAAGTGAGTAAATGTGCAACGCATTATCTACCTCTAGAAAGGCAAAGATTCGAAGCTCAATGACTTTACCGATATTGCGAAAGTGACGAGATCGCACATAAATGCTTTGATGTGCCGGTAAGGGTGGAACTCTCAGAATATGAGAGAATTTCATATGACCTGGTCCTAGCACCATTGGCACCATCCCTGACAGTAGGAAGGAACCCGGCGATAGCACCATCGTACGCTGTGGTGTTGTCGGCGCCCGTGGTATTGCACCACAAAACAAGGGCGGCAAATACAAAGATGGACTAGTAATGGTCATAGCTTCGGTCTTGGCTCCTACCTAGATGAGGGGGAGACCATTATTCTTTGGAATCAAAACCAGAAAGAAGCGAAGTGCGTAGGCACATGTTTTCGCCCATCATCAAGAGATATTCTCTAAACATGTGTATCAACTAAGTTTCTGTGGGACGCTACAGACTCCTTTTGTTGATGTTAGAGAAGAATAAAAATCTCACAAATTGATCATATACAGTGTGCGCGTGTGTTTAATAGATTGATCTTCCATGATTGATGATGTATTCGCTTATGCTCTTATTCCGTTGTAAAGCATCAACGATGAGCAACTTCACCGAAGTGGAACGAATCAACACAGGCTGAACTAGACTTGTTATGTTGGTCGTTGTTCGTAAGTGTAATGAGAAAGATGAAGTCATGCGATATATGCAGGACTTATGGTGCAAACATTGTCTCATTATCCTAGTATTGACTACAATGAGTTATATTCTCTCGTTATGGATATAATTGCTTTCCGTTACTTGATTAGTAGTAGTGTCCATGAAAACTGATTTGCAGCATATGATAGTGGTCATAGAATATCTGTAAAGGGATCTTGACGCAGATATGAGAGTGCTCGAGGGACTTTAAATGCCTCCAGACCACGGAGAGCTTATGTAATCAGATTGTGACGTTCGAGAGAACGTAGTACAATCGGTTGCAAGAACTCATACCCATATGTGTTCATATGAAAGCTAATTCTTGATTCTCTATTCCGTCTAAGTAAAGATGATGAAGAGATTCAATTAGCTATAGATTCATATATGTAAGTGTTCTTGGGACACTACTGCTTTTATTATGATGTGATTACATATGCGCCTATGCATCGTCATTGGACTTGCATTGCTTCTTTGACATGGGTTTAGTTCTACACATAGTGAACCAACACAAATCCTATCCACACCAACGCCACCAGCAGCTCCAGCAACATCAACATACGCCTTGGTGTAGTAGTCGACACTGGTAGCGTAGAGGATGCGTACGGTTCCATCTCGGACCAAAATCAGTCCTTCATTGGTCCATTCCCCCATTCTTTTGTGAAAGACACATTGAATGTGACAAATCAGAATCTGTCCAGTTTCATAGGTCAAATTCAACGAGACCTACAATACAGCTCGCTCGATGAAATATGGTAAAATTGGTACTGTTAGAAAGGCCTATGTGTCTACATTCCAGGGACACTAACCATTTGTTCATAACTATCATATTGAGTGAGTTATGGCCGTTTTAGCAAAGTAGGACAGTTCTGTCCGGAAATTTGCAAGTTAGTCAACTTCGACAGAGCATTGTGAACTGCTCCGATCGGATTAGGTTGTGAGCCTTATGTCACTGGAAAGCCACGGGCGTCTACTTTTCAGAATATTTTACAGTTTGCTGATACCTAGTTTGACGAAGAAGTTATGGCCGTTTAAGTGAGTGAAGGTCATTCTACCCGAGAATCTGATTTTCATTGCAAACTCTTGTTTTGAGTTGTTATGCAATCTTGTTTCCTAAGATCTAAATTTGGCTAAGTATAGCATGTATGATCTAAGGATGTGTTGCTAGATTAATGATTAATCATTAGCCTAAGACTACGTTTGAGAAGCATGTAATGAACGTTGTATACGTTGTTCTTTGTACTCCATGATTATGGCACTAATAAGGGGGAGTTGTTTCGTAGACTTCAGGGGGAGTCTAGCTCACTTGATGCTATCAAATGTAGATGGTGCATTGTGCTCTTTTTCCCTTCGATCAAGCTTTTGTTGTTACCCAAGAGGTTTTTATTTTGCTTGACAAGGTTTTTACCGAGGCAACGATGTGTGCACCATGCAACCTAGGCATGCGACACAAGAGGGAGTGTTCCGAGAGAATTACTATTCTACCATTGTGTGTGTCTTAGGCTAATAGGTTTCCTATTAGGAGATAGATTAGCATCTCCGTAATAGATTAGGACTCCGAGTCCTACGGGATTGTGGTTTTGTAATGCCTATATATAGGCCCCCATATCATTCAATAATACACAATTATTTCATCCTGAAACAATAAAGTATTATTAACAGGGATTGAGACAAGTATGAAAATGTGATCCCCAACGGGGATAGGGGATAGGGGATAGGGAGGGGATATCCCCAATACCTTATTATGGGATTGTGGTGGGTACTGAAATGTAATTGAAATTGGGTATGACTGTATGAGTATGATATTTTAATCCATATCCTGTCCTCTAGAGCTGGGTAAAAAACTTAATTTACTTGAAAACCGATCTGATCCATCTAGATTTTCTTCATCGGATAACCGAATTAAAATATTTGGGTTGAAAAAAAAGAATGAAACCGATCTGATCTGGTTAAAATCAGATTTGATACGGATCCGCCTTTTCAACCATCTGAAGAAAAAAAACCAATTTGACCCGAATAATTTAACTTAATTAAAAATATATTATTTTAAATATACATGACACTCCATTATTGGTTAACAAATGAAAGTTTGAACTTATGGTTATGATAATGGATTTCATAATATGTTGACAAACTTATTCTTTAGATTTATGTTTGAAATTTGTATGCCTAGAGTGCTTAAATAATTGAATTGCTTGATACATCTTTAAATTAGAGTTTATAAACAGAAGACTTTTAATATTTGGGTTTTAACCGAAACTGATCTGAATCGATCCGAAAATTTGGATTGGTTGAACATCCAGATCAAAGTCTCTAAAATTCAGATATGAATGGACAAAATAAATAACCGATCAATTCTGATTGTATATGGATTTGCTACAAACCCAAACAGAAATTTGGATGTCCAGCCCTACTCCCCTAAAACTTTATCTTCCTACAAATAAAAGACAAACTTAAATCGGATTTCTCATGTTTATTTATTTATTTTGCGTGTATGTTTGGCAAATATAATTTGTCTTTCAAGACTGAATTCTAGGTAAGAGTAAGACAACAATACGATTAATATGAAGGGGTGAAGAACTTATTGTTATTACTTTCTTACTCTAAACTTGAATCTTGACGCATATTCATCTAGGTCTCATCGATCATTTGTCCATGTTTCTCAATTGAAGAAGATAAGACTATTTGAAGGAGTGGAAAACTTTGATGCTTGACGCTTATAAACTCGGACACACACACACACGAAAATTTCATTAAATTTCATCATCAAATATACTCTTTATTTTACCTCACGAGGAAATACTCATTCTACTCATCATCAGTAATTCAGCATTACCGAACGAATCAAAGTGATCCAAAATAGAATTAGAATCAACTTTTGTGTTAAGTAACTTATCAATATAATGGAAATCATCCATAAAATTTCTCAAATCGGAGCAACCAACGAATGAGAGGTACCGACACATCGTTATCAATTACGAATCGGGAAAGCCGTCGTATGTAGAATTTACTATTCAACTTTGACTCAAACTCGACAGCGAAAGTGTAACAGTTTAACCAATCCGTGATATAAAAACCCGAACCTCCGCACTTGCCAACAATCTAGCTACCCCCGTCGGCTCTTCTCTTCTCTTCTCTCTCTACAAAATCAAAGACAACAATGAGCTCCTGGGACAACTGGGTCGAAGAGTCCCTTCACAAGCTCGACAGTCTCCAACTCCTCCGGTCTCTCCGACCCATCTACCTCCGCAATGACCCACAAACCACCACTGTCGAAGACGACCTCCAAGTCTTCCACGACATGCAGCCCCGGGACCGAACCTCCGTCGAGGTCCACATTCCTGAGTCAACTTTCCAGAAATGGCTCAGTGACATCCCCAGTTCCGGTATAATCATATTACTCTAGTTTTATATGTTTTATCAGTTCGGAAGTTATTACTGAGTTTTGGTTGTTTTTAGGAGATGAGGGGGATACCCTGAAATTCAGGAAGCTGTTGTTGTTTTCCGGGAATGACTATCTGGGACTGAGTTCACATCCCACGATTGGAAATGCTGCTGCTAAGGTTGTATGTTTTACATTGGTTTGTGGCTTTTTCATGTGCTGTATGTTTTTCGGACAGAGTTATAAGAGTTAGTGTTTTTGAAGTAGGCAGCTCAAGAACATGGGATGGGCCCAAGGGGGTCTGCTTTGATCTGTGGATATACCGAATACCATAGGCGACTGGAGTCATCTTTGGCTGAGTTGAAGAAGAAAGAGGTATACTAAAACGTTTGATTCTACTGTTTTGCATTTTGATTATATTCTGTTAGATTAATGTTGGGTATTTTACTTGAAACTAATACAATTTTGTTTCAAATCTATCCACTAGGATTGCCTTCTTTGTCCTACAGGGTTTGCAGCCAATATGGCCTTGATGGTAGTCTTGGGGAATGTTGGCTCTCTCTTGGCTGCTGGAAGAACACCCTTAAGGAATGAAAAGATTGCGATTTTTTCTGATGAACTGAACCATGCGTCAATTATTGATGGTATTCGTCTTGCTGAACGACAAAAATCTGTAGAGATATTCATCTATAGACATTGTGACATGATTCACCTTAAGGCATTGTTGTAGGTCTTGAACTTCTGCTTTATTCTTTGTGTGTCTTTTGTTGGATCCGTACTTGATTGTGCCCATAGCTTAGAGATTCATTTGTGATTTGACAGATCCAGTTGCACAATGCCGAAGAAAGTTGTTGTGACTGATAGGTAACTGATCCTATTGTAGTACTGCTCCTTATACTATCATATCAGTTGGGATCAGTTTCATCTTTATTTTAAGCGTTTCTGTAATCTGCATGTGCCCTTTCAACTTCAGCTTGTTTAGTATGGATGGAGACTTTGCACCAATGATTGAGCTGGTGAAGCTACGAAAGCAGCATAACTTTCTGTTAGTCATTGATGATGTAAGTCCTCTTGAGTTATTTGGAACTAAATTTGTTTCTCAAGTGTTTCAAGCCTTTATTGTACGTACTACCAGACACATACATAGTTCTGATGGTAACATGTTTGAATAAAGTCATTGTAATTATGGGAAGATAAACCATGATACTGTGATTGTAGTGCTAATGGATTCTTCAATTCCACGAGGAGGATAATCTAGTCCTATTGATTGAATTTATTATTTTTTCTATAAACTTTCATGAAAGTGTAAGATATTAGTGAAAAAGATAATCTTTTTTATTCAGGCTCATGGAACCTTTGTTTGTGGAAAAAATGGTGGTGGAGTGGCTGAGAAATTCCATTGTGACAGAGATGTTGACATATGTGTTGGCACTTTGAGTAAGGCTGCAGGTTGCCATGGCGGGTTCATTGCATGCAGGTAATCAGTTGTTCATGGATATTTTTAGCTTAGAAAACAATAGCTGAAAGTGTCATTCTTGGGTCTATATTGTAGCAAATATAAATGAAAACGGTATTTTACTTGGCTTATCAAGTTTCTTCAAACATGGTAGAGATTTAGATGTCTGGTTATGGACTCATGCCATTTGACAGCAAAAGATGGAAGCAACTCATACAGTCACGAGGACGCTCCTTCATATTTTCAACTGCTACACCATTACCGATTGCTGCTGCGGCCCATGGTAAGTCATAAGAATTTGTTATTTGATGGAATTTTGGAATTTAATAGTTAAATTATGAGTTCCTTCTAAACATTTGATACTTTTCGATTATTAGCTTCATTTTACACTAGTTGGGTGGTTGAATTTATCATAAAATGGTTAGTATGCAGAAACTGATAATAGGCAATAATGTAGCTTTCTTAGCATTTATAAATTCAAGGTTTGGGTAAGAAACTCAGTTCACATGTGATATCATTTTTAAAATTGCAAAGACAAAATCTATGTTAGATAAATAAGAATAATCTTATAAGATCATCACATAAATGTGCCAAACTTTAAAGTAGGTTTGATCTTGCCTCACGCCAAGTTGTACCCTTCAGTGAAGCTCTATATTAGATATTTCCCATAATACAGTGCTGTTCTTCTTACATTACACTCTAGCAGTAATATAGGCTTGTAGCCTTTTCCTTTTCCTGTCATACTATTATTAAGAATAAACAGTGTAACTTTGCAGCTGCAGTTATTGTTGCAAGAAAGGAAACATGGCGTAGGAGGGCAATTTGGAATCGGGTGCAAGATTTTCGTGCTTTGACTGGAATTCCGATAAACAGTCCAATAATATCTCTTATCGTAGGGAGTGAAGAGAAGGCTTTGCAAGCGAGCCGGTTCTCTCTTTTCCCCCAAAAACACTGTTATACTTGTTTGTATGATGCTTATTTTACACCTTTAACCGACTAGTCTAACAATAATTTGTCATCATGGAACAGGCGTTTGTTGAAATCTGGTTTCCATGTGACTGCAATCAGACCGCCAACGGTGCCACCCAACAAATGCAGGTTTGTAGGATCTTCGTTAGACTTTCCTTTTGGCTATTGTTACTTGCAAGCTTGGATTGACGAAATTGCATATTGTTCTTTATTCATCATCCTTGTTCTAGTCAGAAAAAGTTTTAACCCCTTGACTAAATTGACAACGTATCTGGGTCTAGTCTAGATTGTAGATTATGTTCAGGCAGTTGTACAGATTTACCTGTACCATATTCTGTAGATAGATTAACAGTGTGAATATGCAAAAAGTAATCCACAACTATATTGCTTTGGCTAGATATCAAATGTTAAATGATACTAACTAAATTTGGCCTAAAAGTATGCTTAGGCAAACGTTGATCTGTACTTCTTTGCACTCCAGAATGGTTGGGTTCAAATGTGTTGTTTCTCTGTTCAGCCCTTACACATCTTGTTCATGCTTGTCCTCCAGGCTACGAGTGACTTTATGTGCAACGCACACAAGGGCTGATATTGAGAGGTTCACAACTGCACTCTCCAAATGTGTTAATTTCCAAGAAATCGACATCCATGGTTCCAATGGATATGCAAGGCTTTAGATTTTGATTCTTTTCTCGAATCTTGTTCTGTTTGTCAGCAGTGGCCTTAGCCTTCATGAAAGGTTAAATTAATGTTCGATAATAGACCCATATTTGACGTATGAGGTGGGCAGTTTCTACATCTGTCAAAGAATTTTACATGTGAACTTTTCGGGAAATTTCACACCCCGCACTGTAATGAGTGTAATCTACTTTCATATAATCATCTACTTCAACTGAAACGTTCAACCCCTTTCAAAAAAAAAATTCATCTACTTCAACTTCTCAAGATATCTTGGAGTTTTGCCTCCAACTTCCAGCTTGATAACCAACACAACCCGAAAAGGGTAAGAGCTCGATCAAGCAATTAACTAAATACCTTATTTCGTGGTTGAATCAGAGATAGGAACAATGAAAGAGGAACCTTACGGTGTGTTAAATATCTTCAGTGTTAGGGTATTAACTGAGTGGCTGGAGCAAACGAGGTTAGATGCCTACAACTGTCTTGCGTTCTAGCCACTCTACAGGGATGATCAAAACCCTTTTCAAGAGTGCACAATTTGGTCGTTGTATTACTGTTGTAGTGTTGTTTTATTCTTTCCAAACATTTATAAACTCATCTTAGGCACTTGTAATTTGTTTCTACCAAAGTAAATCCTTAATGAAGTGAAGATTGCTCTGTATTCAACTACAAAATATATAGATTACAATTTTGGTGAGTGAAATACCATGTAGTTTTCACTACTTAGGCCACGTTCTCTGTGGGACAACATAATCAAAATTAAATTACAACCAAAGAATCAATTGGTACTCGACTGATCTTCAAATCCTCTCCATCTCCCTTTCTCTCTCGCAACACAATAACAACACCCGTAAATAGATATCCAGTAGCTGTAGCTGGGGCAAAACGCAATAGCTCCTACATTGTCTTGAGAGGAAGCCGCTACAAGGGTTAGTTCTCTAAATTCATTTTGAACGTTTCCCAAGCTACTTAATATTAAGGTCAAAAGTCTGACCGGTTCTCGATGACCTAGAAACCAAAGCAGACTGAGATTATCGCTGATAAATACTATTTACCAAAACAAGGAAATGAAAAAAAAAAACCAAAAACAAAACAAAAAAAAAACAAAAACAAAATTAGTGCTAGTGGCTTTTACCTCATTCTCTATTACCACTCCATCTGAAATTTCCAATTTCATCCCGGGTTTTGCATGAATCGTCACTCTCCCCTTGAGAATCAAATCAACCAAAAGAAAAAAAAAATTATATGTGAAACCCCTGGAAAATATGTGTGTGTGTGTGTGTGTGTTGCGTAAATGATATGAAAACCTTAGAAGAGAGATGGATGGCAACATCTTTTCCCATTATATCATGATGTATTAACCAAATGAATGACTAAACTCTGTGGATGTATGTATTTGCACTGTGCACAAATAATGTGGTTATCATGCATATCATTAAAGCTGCCACCCAAGTATGCACTAAAACCAGCCACAAAGGAATTGAGAAAGAACAAGAGTGAACACTTGAAAACTCTCAAGAGGGAAAATAAAAAAAATGCATGCTCTCGTGCTATTCCTCAATTCCTTCTCTGATTCAAATTCATGAACCAGGATTAATTGACATGTTTTCCAAATAAGTGAACTTTGATGACATCTCTTACTGATGATATCAGAGAGACAAAGGGTTACCCCTCGATGCTCAGAAATAACAATCCAGAACACAAAGTAATACAGAGAGAAAAGGCCAAACCATAAGTTAAGGATAAATGAGCCAACTGGGAGAGATTTAATAATACCTTGAGAGTTATACCAGCTCCAAACCAAACATCACCAGTGACCTTCAAGCTATCCAGGTCAATAATGTCAGGCATGGAATTAAAGCGACTTAGAAGGTCGCTCACCTGGAAGTAATACAAATTCCAATCTCTATTATTCAAGCAAATTGTTGGGAGGATGGTTAAATTACAGATTAACCACAAAAAAAAACCTTTCTTTTACAATGTAATCAAAAATGAAAATTTAAAGCACATGGACAATGCATTAAACTACATTTAGAAATAAAATGTAGCACAAACGTAACTACCTGACATAGTGGAAATATTTCCTTTTTGCTTTTTTTTTTTTTTTTTTTTTGAAAGGGTTCCTATTTTCTTAATTAAACTGAATTCTTATTTTTACAATATTATGATTAGGTGATAAGAGCCTAATATTAAATGATGGCAATCGTAATTATAAATCTTTACCTTATCAAATTCAGGCCCTAATTCGATCAGAGGATTTGCCGGGTTGGTTCTAGCTATATTCCAAACTATACCCCCTTCATCATCATACATATAAAGATTTGACTGCGGAAATACATAAATGAGATCAAGAAAGTAGCAATCAAATCAAGGTTCCAGAGCATCTGTTATACAAAGGTCAAAACAAAAATATAAAGTAGATACATACCTTTAGCAGAACTAGATCTGATGTTTTGTTCATTGAAAGAAATTGAGAATTAGGAACTTTGACACCAAGAGCATTTTTGAATTTATTGATGGAAGGCACGAGAAGTATTTATTATAATGTGATAAATACCCGTATTGGTGAACCAACTGCTGATTCTTGCAAAAGAACTAAATCAGATTCTGTTTCCTGTAAAGAACACAGTACCTGTCTCCATTGATTACCTGTCGCTCATAATTAGTTCTGTAAAAGTTGATATAGACTGGTACCTTCGAAACAGATATATCTTCAATCTTTATTTCATCTGTATCCAAAAGCCTTTTAAGGGCTTTAACATTCACCCACCTATATAGTATAGCATAAAGGTTAAGTTATTCGTAATATTGTGATTGAGAAGCATTGTACAGCAGTCAATATTTCACTTACAAGCTGCCAGTATCGACAAGTTTGAATCTCTCCATTGACTTGGATATATCAACAAACACATGACACCAGAGAAAGAGAGGATTCAATTCATGATAGATAATTAGATATAAAAGAAAAATTGAGTGATGAATATACCATGTATAATTTTCACCATAATATATAAAAGAAGCGACATATAATCAAAATTGAACCAAATAAGTGGGGACAAATGACAAAAAAGAATTGTAACTTACATCTCTGACAGAAGTCTGAGCTATTTCTGCAAGCTGCATCATGTTATGGCTAATAATGTTAATCAACTATTGTTATAACTAATAGATAACAGATATACATAAATGACTGTAAAATAATATTACATAACTATTAATGACTACATAGAGCATTTCAGTTTTGAACATAAAGATTATTGACAACAATTGTCTGGTCTAGATACATTTTGCTCAGCATCTATACATGGTAGGCCACATCATGTTGCAAAGTTATTTCCAAGCTGTACTTGATAGAGGATACCCATACACATATTAAAGATGTCAAACAGTTATTTTTCAACTCAAACAAACCCACAGTTACTTTGCTCAATCTCATCACTGAGTCAAAATAATTGTTCATAAAAAATCAGTCAAAATATGCAGGTTGCGTTATAACATATGGTTTTCACTGCATGATCTTGAACCCATGTTGACAATATGGCACAACTTCCAAATATGGATAGATGAAAAAGAGTTGTGTAACACTTCATCCTAAGGCTGACAAATGAAGTTGATTCTATCTCTTTCAACCTTCTCTCAGTCTCATAATTTAATTGGACCCAGTGAAAAATGCTAAGTTAAATCTTAAACATTGCAGACAGTATCACTAAGCTAAACCTATATTAAAATAAACCCAAAAACTTAGCTGGTAACAAGGAGACTACCATTGACAATCCAGACACATACAGAATGGGCAGACGGGAGATCTAAAGTAAAATAGAGCCATATATAATAATAATACCTACCTCAAACTGTTGTGATCGTGAACCAATTGAATCCGAATCATATGAGGATGTGGGTGTGATCTGAAGGAGGCAGAAAGGAATAGACGAATAGTTATTATATATACAGACTAGAACACAAATGATGATTTAAGATACAAAGATCATCTTTCTCACCTCCATACAACAGTCTATCTTGTTCTCAACCAGATGGTTTAAAATTTCTGAACATCTACTTAAGGTGCACAATGATAGAGGAACATCAAAGACTACAGTGAACTAAACATCAGACAAAATAAAAAGAAAACTATAGCAAGGATACTTGGGTCGATTTTAGCAGCCACATTATCTGAGTCAACCAAAAGAACATACTCCTTCCCCTAAAAAGGAAGCAAATCAAGTTCAGTCCAGTATACATTTGATCAAATTTGGCCATGATTTCTCATGTACATCGTATTCTTAGAATGATTGAATAAATTAAAAATATGAAGAGAATATAAGGACACAAAACAACAAAAAGAAATCAAAACACACAAAACAAAAAACAAAGCAAGAAGCAATATGCATGCTCAGAGATGATTAAAAATATGTACCTTTGATAATAGGACATCAAGGGTTCTATTTTTCAAAAGCGAAAGCAATACTGCTCCAAGGCCAGAGAGAGACCTTCACATAGGCACATAACTAGTGTAACTAATAAAAGTGTGGAGACCTTCACATAGGCACAAAACTAATGTAACTGATAAAAGTGCAATGATTAACAAAGGTCTGTGATTGTGCATAACCAAAATGCGAGATGCTCTAGATGCTGTTTATAAGAAGCCTTTTAGGAATATATATCAACTATCTCTAATCAAAAGAACTCAAAATTACTTCCTTTAATCATCCAAAAATCTTTAAAACATTGGTAATTATAGCAAACATTCATTAATAAAACTGCTGAATGCAAGGGGGAACTTGAAGCCTAAACTCTTGATTACAAAGACCTGAAATAATATCAGACATCTCTACAAACAAGTAATCAACAAAACACCAACTAGCAAAAAGTATAACATTAATAGCGACTCTATTTGCTTTCATACAGCGTGACATAGTGGAGAGATCACTAGATATGTAACCCAAATAACGATGAAGCAGCAGTTACACATTCTAATGTCTAATAAAACAACTCTCCAACTATGTTGTCGTCGGAAAATAAATCCAATGACACTTAGTCTCAACCTGCCACTAGTTGTCAA
This sequence comes from Argentina anserina, assembly GCF_933775445.1. Taxonomy (NCBI): domain Eukaryota; kingdom Viridiplantae; phylum Streptophyta; class Magnoliopsida; order Rosales; family Rosaceae; genus Argentina; species Argentina anserina. Next base: position 9,128,468 of record NC_065878.1, on the reverse strand, counting down.
CGACAATTTCACGAAGCAAGGAACTCGCCGTCTACCTAGGGCAGACAAGCACTAAGAATGCACACCCTAAACACGAGACCCAACTACGCCTACATAATAATGTAGGAACTTATTATGCACCAAAAGACGCACGAAGGAAAAATATAAAAGACAACAACAATTAATAAAACAAATACCTAGGGTCAGGCCCAAGAATCGGGCCCAAACCCAACTCATATTTATGGAAACAGAGAGATCGGAAACCGCCGTTGCAGCCCAGACCACCGGCACTGTAGCTACCACCGGATCCCGCAGTGCGCCACCACTCCACTCTTGTCGAATCACCACCATTTTCATCATGCCAAAGTTGCCACGCCAAGGATATTCTGGATATGTACAAAACAATGAAGCAGCAAACCAGATCGAACCAACCTGGTCTACCCCCAGCGGCGCCACCACGGGCTCGCAAAAGCCAGACCACATCCGCGCCCATACTTCCCGTCGACCAATCCAGCGAGTAGCCTTCCGAAATCCGACCACCGATCCGATCTCCCTCTCCCTTACAGCCGCCACAATCTCATTCCAACCTCAATGAAGGAGATGGGAACACCACAACCACAAAGGGTCGACAAGACCTGTCCGACGACGACAATAGGGCTCGCCGCCGAACAGGAAGCACATATCCGGTTTTTGCTCTTTGTTTCTTCTTCTCTCTGGAAGTGTTTGCTATAGTGTCCTCTAAAATTCTTATATGTTCTGAGTTTGATACTCAGCTGTATTGGGATCAATCTCAACCGGTTGATTTTAATTATTAATGACAGTCTACACTTTTATTAGCATACGTACGTTATAAGACTTAAAAATTGACACAACTGCACATTGTACATGAACGTAACTATTTGATAAAATTATTTGCAAACAAATAAAACTTATCTAAGTATACGTCCTTTACCACAACAATCTTTATGAGTATGAAATGGACATTGGAAATTTACATATTATTCATCTTCTTTCAATTCGAAGTTGAGGCAAAAGGATTAGGAGGAATGGTTAGATTGCCACCTTCTGTTTCTAACATTTGAACTACAGCTACCATAGAGGGACGATTTACTGGATCCCACTGAATGCACCATAGACCCACAATTGCAAGTTTCCTAGCAACTTCAATATTTCCTGTATCTTCCAAATGGATTCGTAGGTCATCCCCTTGCTCTAATAAGTTATAGATCCATACTGGGAAGTAGACTTCGCTACTAGAGTTCTCCATCACTTTGAAATTTTTCCTGCCGCCAACCATTTCAAGTAACAAGGTTCCAAAGCTGTAGACATCTGACTTGTATGACACGGTACCAAAGTTTCTAGAGAAAACCTCAGGTGCAATGTAGCCCATTGTCCCCCTTGCTTTGGTCATCGATATTGCACTTTGATCCTTAGAGCACAATTTGGCTAGACCAAAGTCGGAAACTTTTGGCGTGAAATGATGGTCAAGCAGAACATTATGGGGTTTAATATCAAAATGGAGGATTCGTTGGTCACACCCTTGGTGAAGATATTCTATTCCTTTAGCTATACCTAAAGCAATTTCTTGCAACTTTTCCCAACCAAGGAAGGAGTTGTTGTCATCTGGTGATGTTAAGTAACTCTGGAGTGAACCATTTGGTAGGAAATCATACACAAGAGCTCGTATGAATCCGTCGGCACAGAAGCCAACTAAGCGAACCACATTGACATGGTGAATTCGACCCATTGTTGCCACTTCATTGATAAAAGCTTCCCCATTTTCATATGAATTGTTCAGGATTTTCACTGCAACAAATAATTCAGTTGAAAGTTTTCCTTTATAAACTGTTCCATAAGCCCCTTGCCCCAACTTTTCCTTGAACTTTTCTGTCATCCTCTTAATATCAGCATATGTGTATCTACTTGGCTTGAGAGCTCTATAATCATCCAAAAATCTTTCGACTCTCACCTTATTTTCTTGTTCTTCTTTGCTAGAATTATAGACATAGATCACAATAATTCCTGTTGCTATAACTACAACAGAAAGTGTGCAAATACCTACAGAAACATAAAAAAATAAAAAATTTATTTTATTTTCCAAAAACAGATGCCTATAAAGATACTCTTCCAAATGAATAAAACATCATTTGGTAAATGGGTGGCATACCTATAACCATGAAGTCTAGCCCGCTTGTACCTGCAGGTAAGGGAACATATATACAGTTAATATTATGATTCACTCACACACACACAATATCAAAAATATGGAGCGTATGAAAACAATACCTTTACATTGAATTTCATTCTGTTTTTCACGATTATAGATGGTGCGCCTTGTGCATGTCTTTTTTAACTTATGGCAATATTCACATGATGGTATGGACCAATGTAAATTCAGCTTCAGTGTTTTATCCTTCCCAGTTGTGTCCAACATAGGAACTGATATATAGTCATGCATCTTAGTACAAGACACCAGGGGAATGTAATCAATATAACAATCACTACTCACCGCATAAATCACAGAATGATTATTCTTACGATCACCGACGCAAGGGTTCAATCTCACTAGACAATCATTTAACATGCGGAAAATCGAAGATCGATTTTTACTTATAAGTGATGGACAACTGAACACAGTATAATTTTCTGTCCAATGCGTATATACGAATTGAGACGATAAGCTGATGTTGAGAAGCTGTCTCTGAAGGCAACCATCTGGGTCATGTATTTGAGTTTCAAGTTCCTGAGATGCGTACTTGATCCTGTTAACAAATAGCTTGGTTGACGACGATGGCATCTCGAGCATAGTTTGGTTGTCCTCCGAGCATGATAGATCAAAGCCTGGGTAACCGCAACGGCTGGGTTGCCTGTCTCCCAGTCGAAAGGGGAATTGGATGGCCGGGCCACTGGGATCACATCTAATTTTTGGGCAATCTTTATCAACATAGGCTGCTCCATGCACCACATTTGCTAGTTCAAATAGCAAGTATATGAAAATGAGAGACATTTTCCAAGGATCATGCATATACATTGATTGCTAGCACTGAAGAATTATATATGCTGAGAAACTGAGAATATAAATAATTGAATAATTTTCTGGGTAACATCAGTACATTACGATGGAAATAACTAGCTAGGTCAATGAATGCTTATGTATACTTCGTGTTATACTTCCGCGCGCACCTGATTTTCAAAATAATTTCCTTGTTTCCTGCACTTGTGCTATTCAACACAAATTAGATATAATAAGCATAAGAAAAGAAAAAGATGCCCTTCAACTCCTGATTTCGTCGTATGCAAATAGTCATGCACCCCAATTCTTATAAAAAACAATTATTTTTTGAATAAGAAATTCATATATATATATATATTCAAATGAAAATGCTAAATAACATCTAAAAGGAGAATTATTGACGAAGAAATTTCTTAGATCTATGCTTGGAGCTATCAACTAACCGTACAAGGCTACCACAAGTCCACAACCCTTCTGGTGGTTTAGATTGTATTCAACCAAGGCATAATATTCAAATGGTCTTCAGTTTAATAAAATATAGAGCCTCATTTGACTATTGAGCTCAAATGAAAGTTTCTCCCTTCAATTCCTGATTTCGTCATATGCAAATAGTCATGCGCACCAATTCTTTAAAAAAAAAAGCATTTATTTTTAATAAGAGATTCATATATTCAAATAAAAATGCTAAATAACATCTAAAAGGAGAATTAGTGACGAAGAAATTTTTTAGCTCTATGCTTGGAGCCATCAACTAACTGTTAGGGGTGGATGTAGTAAGGAGGCTCTATGCGGTACAAGCTTGAGCCCATACGAAATTTTGGGAAAAAAAAACACTAGTACTGTTCTAAGAAAATTATTATTCTACCATTGTGTGTGTTATAACCTAATTAGGTTTTCTGTTATGTAATGTTTACATATGAGGGGCATATATCATTTAATAAAAACGCAGTTATTCTTCGAATAATTTTTGTATTCATCATACTCGATCAACTAAGTATATATATACTATCTAAAAAATCAAAACAATTGAAGCCGCAACTCCCCGCAAGAGTGAAGACTGAAGACTCAGAGACTTAGCTCTCTGCTGCACGGCCTGCACCCAGTTCCACAATTTAACAACCTCAATTTTACTCTTCTCTATTCGTCTAGGCTCAAAATTATACAAGTACTTGTGTTAAAATTTTGAATCCATAACACCTATTCAAATTTAAGAGCTCCAAATCTCAAATTTCTCATCTATTTTTTGACATTGAAATAGGCAGCTCTATGAATCATTGATGGAAATAGATTGAATATGTTATCATGGATTTACAAAGAAGAAGATGTAGAGACAACGAAGGGTTGTATCAAAGAAGAACTGGTAATTGATATTTGGGTTTTTGGGTGAGTTGTTATTCAATCTTCTTGTTCTTGTTTGTAAATTGATATTCTATTTTTGTTTACCATCTTCATCTTCATATTAGGATTTGGATTGGACCTCCCAAATAATTTCATTTATGTTGCTGCTTCAATTGGCGAGCAGATGCTGGTGTATAAGTATGTAGCAAATGGGACTCTTAAGGATAGTCTTTCAGGTAATAAATAAATATGTTCTAATGGATAATCTAACCTTCTAATAATCAACACATATAATGTATACGCATATTGATGTCTGAATGTGAAGTCTTGATTCATAATCTAATTAAGAATACTATAGTGTTAGACAATTAAGGGTTTTCTCATTGGCATAGATGTAAGGAGTTTAGATGAAATCTCAAATAAATCAATAAGTGTGATCACCAATTCACCATAGCAATACAATGATATCGGAATAAAATTAAGCTTAATTAGCAGAGGCACTCAACCTTGCAACTTTGAAATAGTAAGCTAGTCAGCAGTTGAGTCTATCTTTAACTCTACTTCACCAACAAGTAGACAATTACGGGACCTATAGTAATGAAAGATTAAAATGAAACTCCATGATTGAGAGCCATTGTATATTGTACATAGGGATGCTCTCCGCTTTCTTTTACTCACAAAGTCAAAACTTCAAGATATGAGAGATAATGGTCACGATGCTATTAGTATAAAGATCATATCATTTTGTTGTGAGTATGATATTCTTTTCCAGATATAAATATGCTCCTTACAAGAAAGACATAAGGGCTTGTGAACAAAATATCACAATTGAGCAATTTTATCGAGTCAATGTATTTTATGTTGTGATTAACTTTCAGTTGACATAGTCAAATAGTAGATTTCCTGATGATTATGTGGATCTTCTTGCTCTTAGTGCTACATTTGATCCACATGATAACTTTCAATCATTTAGAAGTTAAGATGTTCACAATCTTGCTTTGAGATTCTATCTTGCTGATTTTACTTCATATGAGTTACTTGTTTTAGATATGAAGTGTAAGTATTTTCTAACAGATATTCAGATGGATCCAAGATTTGCCAACACAACATTTGTATAGATTTTGAGACAAAAAAATCAGCATTCTTTCTATGATTTTATAGATTGATTTGTCTTGTTTTGACTTTGCAATTTCTACAGCAACAATGAAGAGAACATTTTCATCTTCTACATTGAAAAAGAACTTGCTAATAATGATTCTGTAATTGGAGAGTTTGAATTGAACGGGTCTCATATAGTACGTTTTAAGTAGCTTATTGTTGCATATAACACTTTGATGCCTGTAATTTTCAATTCAAGAGGTTTGGTTTTATGTTTCCCCCGATTTATGTTTTGATTGAAAGTAAAAAATGCGTGAGGATGAGACTCATATGGGGTTCCACACCCTAAAAATAAAAAAAATTGGTGTCCTCATATAAATTAGCCTAAACAACTTTGAATTTCTAGATCCGCCACTGCTAATTGTACATGGCTACCACAAGTCCACAACCCTTCTGGTGGTTTAGATTGTATTCAACTAAGGTATAATATTCAAATGGTCTTCAGTTTAATAAAATATAGAAAATACTCGAGCCTCATTTGACTATTAAGCTCAAATGAAAGTTTCTCCCTTCAACTCCTAATTTCGTCATATGCAAAGGCAGTGTTCTAAAAATCACCGCCTAGGGCCGCCTAGGCGTCCGAAGACCCTTAGCCGCCCAAAATTTGGGCAGATTAATCCTCTGAGCGCTGGTTTTTAGCTGTCCGTCCGATTACCGCCTAGCGTTTTTTAGAACCTTGACAAAGAGTCATGCACGCCAATTCTTAACTAACCGTGCAAGGCTACCACAAGTCCACAACCCTTCTGGTACGGTGGTTTAGATTGTATTCAACTAAGGTAAACTATTCAAATGGTCTTCCGTTTAATAGAAAAATACTCGAGCCTCATTTGACTATTGAGCTCAAATGAAACTTTCTCCCATATTGTTTCGTTTTAGCATAGCATCAACGATTATATGACCTGATACTTATTATCTTTACCTTAAAAAATTAATTTCTTTTGCCCTTGTATGTTCACTATTAACTTTGCTCGATCTTTTCCTTGCCGGCCAGCCCTATTCTATGTTATGGTTTACTTTTTTTTGTAAAGTCTATCTTATGGTTTACTTGTTCTTGTTTTCTTGCTCTTATATATATTTTAGCACATTTTTCGGTCAATTTTTTTCATCACAAGTGATTCAATATTTAGGTATGTGATTCAAGATCATCTCTATAAATTTTCATCTAATTCGGTTATCGTTAAGGTATTAAAATTAGATTAAATCAATTAATGAATTAAATCTGTTCAACGTAAACCATTCATATAAATCTCAATTTTGAAAACTCAAACCATTGTCAAATTAAATGAAATTTTGCAGAGATGATCTTGAATAACATACCTAAATATTAAATCATTTGTGATGAAAAAATTTAACCGAAAAGTATGCCAAAATTGGAACTTCACTCTGTAATTTCATAGTGAATGTTCACTCTAGATAGAAATTATATATATATATATTATAATATTTAAGTATGATATTAAAAATCATCTCTACAAAATTTCATATGCGTCTAATTATATGATATTCAAATACAAATCACATTAAAACTATTTAATTATATGTCTAGACGCTTTGCCCACCTAATTAAGTATGTGTACGTAGGAGAAACACAGATGTAATATAATTAAATAGTTTTAATGTGATGTATACTTGTATAGCATCCCAACCATTTCCGTTGACTTTATTTGATTAATTTGTTTGCATGCATAGTTACAGTTCATATACAACATCGATCTTCTATCGATCATAGGCTTATGACCTAGTATCAAGTAGCCGCATATATAAGCCGTCATGTTCCCTCCTTCTCCCTGCCCTCTCTCAGATCACATACCATGTGTAGACCAAGTTCCCTAATTACTGTTTACACAGTCTTTCTCTATCATCTTCTGCCTATTATTATTTCTTCCCAAACTCTCCCATCTGCTGCTAATGATACCAATCTTTACAACTGTACCCCCTCTTGTGGTACAATAAACATAAGCTCTCCATTTCGTTTACGAGGAGACCTTCAAATCTGTGGCGACCAATATTACGAGCTATCTTGTGAGGAAAATCATACTAGAGCCGTATTATACTTGTATTCAGGGAAGTATTACGTACAGGCAATCAATTACGAAAACTTGACAATCAGAGTTGTTGATGCTGCTGTCCAGAAGATGGGGAACTATTACTCTAATCCTCGCTACTCCTTGGCTCACTTTAATTTTTCTGAATCAGATCCTTACACCTTTACTAACTATCGAGTGATAACAAAGTCAAGTAGCCCGGGGTTTCATGGTTATCAAATATCACTGTCTGTGACTTTTCTCAACTGTGACAATCCGATCAAGGATATTGATGACAACTTTTTTGAATCAACTCAGTGCGTCAACAAGAGCAGTTATTCTTCAAGAAAACTGTATTCTTATATCACAGTTGGTTCAAGAAGGGCAGTCAAATTGGGAGAGTCCTGCACAATAACACAAATGACACTTTTGGCAGTGTCACCTCCAACATTTTGGTATCAATATGATAATTACCACCTATCCGGAATGTCGTGTGATGTCTTATACAATGAAATAGCCCACGGTTTTCAACTCTCGTGGATCCAACATGAATGCATGTCAACGTGTGGACACACCGACTGCTACCTCAACGGTACCAATGAAGTCTTCTGCTCTACACCATGTTAGTCCTTCTCTCTTCTCATATGATAATTATTTCACTATTCGATCTTGGACTGGAATTGAACGAGTAACATATCTCTAGAAATCAAGCAGATTCTGTTATGAAACTGTCTAATCTAAATACCAAAATTGCTTTTGATGGATTAAAATTCTAAAACTATAAATATGATGAAAAATTATAGAACACGCTGGAGACACCGTTAAGACGGAGGGGCATAGTTGTAACTCCGATGAGCGGGTGAAATAAGTTTTCACCGATCGTAATTGAAGGGTAATAATGAAACTTCAGATCCTTCAGGCTCTGACCCAGTTGACCCAAATAGAGAAGAAAACGAAACATCAGCGAACTTCAGAGTAATTCCGTCGATGTTAATCTCTAAACACCTCCATCATCTTCCTCAATTCGTCGATCATAATCTCTTCCTCAATCCGTCGATGTTAATATCCTTCATATCCTTCCATGGTTTCCAGTAATTCCAACTCACAAACTCTGGGCATCAAATCTGTCCTAAACCATTGAAGAACAGCCGTGCTCCATAATTCGTAGGCAGAGCAACTAGACGGCCTAAATCCGGAGACGAGGGATATTGGCGGCGACTGCGAATAGATAATTGAGGGATTAGAGGATTTCTGTTTTTGTGAGTAATTTGGGGATGGAGATTTGATCTTTGAAATTGAGCACAGGAAGAGGAGGAGGAGATAGAGGCTATAATCATGCTTGGGGTTGCTTGCCATGGAATTGCAAATGTGGAGCCTCTTTTCTGGAAACGAAGGAGAAAGAAGAACAATGAGATTGTTTTTTTGGACAAAAATGAGGTAAGGGTGTTGGATCCGGGTCGTGGGATAAAGTTTGATTAGATTTTTTTATTTTTGGAAGAAACTTTCATTAATGAAAAACTTGCAGTACATTGACCGGCAATTCAGCAACCCCACTGCTAGCATCAATGCTTACATTAATAATATTCGGAAGTCATGGATCAAACCAGACCTTTCTTTAACTCGAGGGTTATCATTTAGCCCGATGGGCCAAGGCCCGGCCTTACCTTATGGGCATAAGAATGGATAGAGGCCGAGGGTTCAAAACCTATTCTCAAGCCGTTGAAGCTTATAAGGTCAAAACTCAGTCCGGTCCTAAAACGCCCATTTATTTTTAAAAATAATGGTTTTATATTTAGTTATCTATTATATATGTCAATTAATTACATTATTAAATTATATTTCTTATATTTTGTATTATATTTAGTACAATAACTACCACATTCTAATTTTTTCTTAATAAATAAACATTACACATAGATATAAAAGGTCCGGCCCAGCTCGAAAAAGCCTGTAAGACCCGAGCCTATGGGTGTGGGCCTTGATTTTGTTGGAAAGTCTGGCCCGATCTTAAAATTTGAAAAATATGGTCGAGGCCCGGCCCAAAGGTTTGGGCCGGGCCTTTTTCCAATCCTTACTTGAGCCATCTTCAGGCCTCTTCGAGCAATAGAACGAGCGACATGGTTGTGGTGTTTCCGCACATGTTTCCAAGATACCCATTCAAACTCCTTCATGTTGCAGAATTGCCTCCATTACTCTAATATCGCTCAAATCAATACCACTTATACTGATAGCACTAATGACATTAGTTGCATCTCTAGCAATTACCAACTTAGAAATTCCAAGTTGTTTGCTTAAGTTCATACCATGACAAAGAGCCAAAGCTTCCACAATATGAGGTTTATAAGTAGCTTTTATTGGGACTGCAACAACCCCAAACAAAGCACCATTACTATTCAATATTGTAGCTCTAGTCCCTACCATCTTGGAATTAACGTCACAAGCACCATCAAAGAAAAGTTTCGCACATTGATTCTGTAGAGTATTAGTCTCATCTTCCTCAAAAGCATTATTGGGAGCTACCTCACGAGCCCAAACATTCCCTCTATTCTTTCGTTTCAAGACTACTTCTGCAAATTCAATTTGCCAAGCTAAACATTGTTCAAACATCATCCTTTTCCCATGCAAGATGTCATTCTTATATTTTTCCATATCCACCAACAAACTAAAGCAAATAAGCTGGTTTTTGAATCTTCCCCTTCCAAAGCCACCAGATTAGCAAAACAAGGACTCTAGTATTTAAGAGTCCTTTCCAAGGTGTAAGTCTCCACACATGCTTAACATCTTTACATAACCACTAAACTATGCAGCAGAGTTTCCACTTTATCTCCACATCTACTACAAACACTTTGAGAGCAGATCATGTGCCTAAATAAGTGCTCAGCACAGGGCAGGAAGTCATGGCAAGATCTTCATAAGAAGAGTTTGACTTTGATATAGGTTTGGGTTTGGGTCCTTTTTTTTTTCCGGAAGGGGGTCCTTTTTTTAGAAGGGTCCCTTTTTAGAATTTAGGGTTTTGCTTGTGAAAGTTAATTGCTATTTAATTAAATTAAATTTTCTTTTATTTATGTTTGGTAATGTTATTTTTTGAGTTTTTAAGAAATACAAGTAAAGACGTGAGTTTGCCACATGACACTATGGTGTCCACAGAAAACTGATTAAAAATTTATTTTAATAATTACGAACTTCAAATTTTCGCATAAATAGTTCAGAAGTCCAGAAAAAACCTCTAAAAATGACTATGCACTCACGATAATGCGCTTTATCCATGCCCAAAATTAATTTAAGAAATTTTTCGCTACATGGCACCGCTTCCCTTAGGGTTGAAAAATGATACACAAGTTTCACTTAGTGGATCGAGAAGCAAACGTTATCGAAAATGGGTGACTTTTTTTATGGTAGTCATGTGTCACTGTAATGATGAAATCGTATGGTTGATTTTTCGAAATTTCATTTCTTAGTAGAGTTCATTTGGAAACGCACACAAACTTGCATATAAATTATGAAATAAGATTTACCACTTAAGTGTACACGATGTGATTCACGTGATTAAATTTTGAAAAATCAATATTCGACTGTTGGATTTGACTGTGAGAGTTAAATATGGTTATGGTTCAAAATTTACATATTTTCGTTGATGTATGGGTCTCGATCAAGTAGTAAGCCATGTGCAACATCTTACTTGTGTAAGGCCAGCCGTGTCTCCCTGCCATTAACATTCAAAAAAATTTATATGGTCGAATGGACCGCAATATTATGAGTAGGAGTGTAAATGAGCCGAGCCAAGCCGAATAATAAGTTGTTCATGTTTGGCTTGTTATCATTCAATCGAGCTCGAGCCGGGCCAAAATTTGATTTTTGTGATTCATGTTCAAGCTCGGCTCGGCTTGAAAAAACTCGAGCTGGGCTTGGGCCGACTCATTTTATTAGATGAGGTCAAACTTAAATTGAGCCGTCCTTGAATCATATGAAATTAAAATTTTAAAATTTAAAAAGAAATTTAAAAATCTAATGTCATAGCATCACGTAAAATTTCTTTTATTTGTAATAAAATAAAAATAACAAATCAAACTCGTTATTGAACTTAAAGCCATTAACTAATTAATCTATAAATAAATCTGTATGCTTTATATATACTGTAAAAATGAATAAGTCAACCTTAACTAATACATAAGCCGAGCTTTCAACAAGGCCGAGCTAGCTCGCGAGCTAAATGAGTCGAACGAGTCGAATGAGTCGAATACTTATTGTTCAAACTTGACTCATTTTTAAGGTCGGGATTAATATTGAGCTCAAACTCGGCTCATTTAACTTTACGAGCTTGATAATAAGACTCGATTACTCGACATCAATATTTAACCCTGCAAGCATCATTAGTAGTATTAAGCAATAGGGTATCGTTCACAAACCGGGAATCCAGCCAGGGCTTAGAATCACAAACACTTAACACGAATTCATAAAGATATAAAAGAGTTAGATATATAGGATCAGATTGAAAGATAAAAACAGAAAATAAAACCTAAACTAATATATACATGTGATCAACCAACCAACATACAATACATCACCAAAACAATTCATACAAAGCTAACGAAAACAAGTTCTAGCTCTCCTTTTAGAATCATGCCGAGACTTCCTTATGACACTTAATGTTTGATCATGCAATTAGGGTTCTAAGCAGTAACGTAATCACATAGACACTTAACACATTCGATCAATACCAACCAGCTCTAATCAAAATCTAACATATTCGTCTTATTATGTAATTCCAAAGCCATGCACATTGAATTCATTAAGCATGTCACTTACTTAACCAACAACCATGCAATTCGAAACTTACATATAAAAGAGTAAACGTGTTCTTAGCATAAATCTTTAATCCAACAACCTAAATATCATGCTACAAGCATAATCATAACACTTAGGAATCGAAATAATTCATAGATAGTATACGGCTGAAACCAAAACAGAAAATTCATAAAACCAAAACATGAAATCACATCTTTATATAAATTGAATCAAGTAGCTATTTCATAGGCAAAATCGAACAAGGTGACAATACACAAATCACATACACAACCAAGAACAAGAAAACCAAAACCGAATTAATCAAAGAGAGAATCATGGTTACACTTTATCAATCAAGCGATTCTACAAGGTGTAGCCGTGGCTTCTAAGGGGATGGAACCTCTTCACAAGCGTGATTGAAGGCTAAGGATGATGATGGAGAATGGTGGAATCGGTTTTAGGATTTCTTGGAAGGGCGAGTATGAAATTCGGTAGAGCTTTGGCTTGTATGTGCGCAAGGTTGATCATGCTTGAATGGTGAGGCTGTGCCTCTATATATAGGAGAAAATAAACCCTTCATGCCGTCCCAATTAGGAGATGTAATTCGATTGGGAAGCTGAAATCTTCTTTGATATAAATTTTGATTTATGTACTCTAAATCCAACTTGATGTAGGAAACCAAATCCAATAGGGAAACATATATGGGCTGCACGGCATCTCTCATTGTTCAACTAGGAATAGCTAGGCCGGCCTCTTCTTCTCCTTATCCAACTCGGACATGACTTCCTTGTCTCACTAAGAATGCATCACGACATCACTACTCCTTGTCCAACTAGGATTTGTCTTTCCTGAAAAGAATTCGACGATTAAGGAATATGAAAGAATGAAAATAGGAAAGTAGAGTCCTAGTCGAGTAAGGAATCCTAGCTCAATAAGGATTTCTAAGATTTAGCACAATTTCATCATCAAATTATCCAAATTCGGCATAGCTCTACTAAAACATACAAATGACAAATATGAACCTAAAACAACTAAATAAGAAGTAACAAAGCATAAGAATAAGACATATATACATTAAGAATGTCACACTTTGTGCTCCTATCACTTAAACCGAACGGGTTAAAAGCGAGCCGAGCACGAGTTGAACACAAACGGCTCGAGCCTACTTACAGCCCTAATTATGAGAATGCATCAATTTTTTGTGTTTTTTTCATGACGTTTAAGTTATTTATGAGGAAGTTTTAAATTACATAATAGATAAAAAAAAATTGAAAATAGTTTGCGGACAACATACTGCCACGTGGCCAATATTTGTCTGTTTATGAATTTTCTAAATTTATCAAGAAATTTTAATTAATCACTGAACATCAATAAAAGATGATTAAAAAAATTGGTTGCATTAATTGTACGAAAATTCTAAACCCGATATAAACTCAAAAAAAAAAAAAGGTTTGGACCCAACAACAAAACCCGCTACTCGGCCCATTTGTCCAAAAGAAATGAAAAAAAAAATAAAATCTCATCTCTTCCATGAAGAAAGAGGCAGAATTGCAAAGCATCTTCAATTGCCATGGCAATTAGACATGGTCATGGCCTCTATCTCCTCCTCATCCTTCGGAAGAATCCATATAAACCAATTATTCAAGCATTCCTTTGATTTTTTGGGTTCCCACACAAAAATACCATGGCAACATAACCTTCGGTTATTGTCTCCTCGTCTCGCTGCAGCTCGTTTCAATGACCAAGTTCTCCCTCTTCGCATCTCCTTCCTTAAATCACTCACCAAAACCCATATCCTCCAATCTCTCAAGTTCCTTTTCATAATCGCCGCCACTCTCCCTCATCTTCGCCTCGCTGCCACTCGCCGCTAAGAACCCCTTCTTCTACTTTTCGAATTCGACCTCATCATCCAGTTGCTCTGCCTATGACTTCGTATAAATTGTTAATCCTCAAATCTATCATCTAAAATTGTCATAGATGGAGGAGGCCATGATGTACCAGAAGAATATATACCATCACTTACTCACGGCTGCAAAATATTCGGCTTCTCACAACCTCGGCGAAGAGGAAGATCCTTACTCCATCATCGGACAATTCCGACGAATCTTCTCGTTGGAGGAGTCTTCTTGATTCACTGGGCACATTAATCAGGGTCAAGTTCTCCCAGTGTAAATGGTTTTGACATAAATGTCCTTAAGTTTTACAATAACGGAGTTATTTTACTACAAACAACAGTTATGTTGTGGATTTACTCAGATGCCCTTCAAATTCAAATCATATGAACAAGATAGTGCCACGTGGCAGAACACACTAAGGGCGTGAATTCACGCAAGCGCTTTCCATCCACCTCCAAATATGATAATGGGTAAAATTGTATTTTGAGACACGTGCACTGCTCTACCCAAAACTCCTCTGTCATTTATTCATTTTCTTCTCTTTAATTATTGTTTTTTGTTAAAGCAATTAAATTGGCATGCACATGGTGCTTATTAAGAGACTCGTCTACACATTTTTTCTATTTATACTGTTTTAATCTAGTATTCTTTAGTAATTTGACCAAAATAATTTTCATTCCCCAGTATCATCCGATCATATGACATAATCTTTCCTTGGGAAGTGAGAGGTACTGGAACACACGCCAGTGCTACAACAAATTTTGAGTTATTTACTTAGATTTAAAAAAAAAATAGAGTTTTGAATACCATCATATTTTTATGGAAAATTTTGAAATCTTATTTGAATTCCTCAATTTTTTTTATTTACCTATTTCTTAGGTGAAGTAATGACTTTTTAAAATGGACAATATTTGGTACTCCTTGAACTTTACCCTTAAAAATAGTTTTGTCATTTACATTTCAAATTAAACTAGTTAGTCCATAATTGCTTATTTCTCAACAGTCTAGTTAATTTCATCACAAAATGGCTAATTAAATTAATAAAATGACTAAAAGGCACCAGTTAAAATTAATTTTCCATTTCTATTTTCTTTTTTGCTTTTTATACACTTCTCTTTCTATCTATTTGTTTTTCTCGTTCTGGGAGTTGTCATAGATAAACACACATCTACAAGTATCCTACTAGATTCACCACGCCTTCGCCACTCTTAGTGAAACTTAATTCATGATATAATTTAACTCTCTTGAAAACCCCCGCACGTCTACGACATTAAAGACAAACGGGAAAACAAAAGGGATTGAGAGAGCGAGAGGTGAGAGAATGTAAAATAAAACCTAAGAAGGAAGACAAAGAGGTAGCTACGTGTTTCTTAAGACTCGTCGCTCGTTTGTGAGTGTATGTGTGACAGATGGAATGAGAGAATAAAGAAAAGAAAAGAGAAAATAAAATTTGATTTTAAATGAGGGTGTTTTAGTCCTTTTAATATACATTTGCTACTTCAACGAAATTGACCTAATTGTTTAAAATTGAGATATTAGGGATTAACCAATTTAATTTAAAAGACGGGGAATAAAATTGTTTTTAGGGTTAAAGTTTAAGAAGTAACAAGTATTTTGTCATTTTAAAATCTTCATTTAATACCCGTAGATTTTGAAAGTCTAAAAAAATCCAACAAATTCGTAATTGAATACACCCCCTATGTGGTGATCTCTAAAGGTTTAGATATGTTATTGAGTTGTCCATAATACTAATTAATACATTCTTTGGGATAAAAGATCAGATTTTGATAAATTATCAAACATGAGTAATATCAAATTTTTCTGGTGAAAATCAGAAGGGCTTCTTGTAAAAAATTCACTTGTGACTTCTGAAATTAGAAAAAAAATCAAATAAGATTATTAAATTATAGAAAGTCAATTAAATGTCTAAAACTACTACCACTTTTTTTTTGTAAAATTACGAAAAATTCCCTCTCTTCGCGGTCTTACCGGTTCATTCCCTCTCTCTCGGTTCTACTGGTTCATCCATTCTCTTCTCGGTTCTACCGGTTCATCCCCTCTCTTCTCGGTCCTACCGGTTCATCCTCTCTTGACCGGTCTCTCATAAACGGACTAGCCCCACTAGTCAATATCATATCTCACTGCACCCTGAGTCTCACTCGCGAACGCATAACAATATCACTGTACTCCAAGTCTCACTCATAACGCGGAAGCTAATCAATCCGACTAATTGAAATAACCGAAACCACAACCCGTACGAACACACAACACTCGGTGTTTATCCGCATACTTTTACCTGACAATAAATCCCACAATCCTAGTACTAATTCTGATAGAAGTAATTAACGTCATACAATCATCTAACAATATAAACATTTAGTAACCGTCATTAAATAACCACAATTATTAAAGCATCAACACATCTAGCCATGATAATCTAATCTAGAATATTTGTGGCTGCACCCAAACCTTGTTTGGGCTACTTACGTACCCTTTAAAACGGATCAAGCCTTTCGTAATTCAACAACCCACCAAGCCAATCACTCCAACCAACTGAAACCACATAACCCATAACCGCCAACCATCAAGGATAAATGCCGGTATCACAAACTCTCACATTTATCACAAACCTACAACACTCACCATAACAACACAAACCTCATAATCATTATGATTCATATATCACACACATCATCACATCCGACATACATAACCATCATCATAACTATCATCCATCAAACACACAACACCATAATCGTTATCAATCAAGACAATCACATAGCCGCAAATATTAAATGAACACAAAGCTTACGTCAATAACACATTATCTCTACCAATGATAATCTAGATTAACAACCTCATACGATAACCAAATTCAACAAATAAGACATCAATAATTTCTTATCGACGTATATTACATGATGGAGTCACTCACTACTCCAAAAGTAGCAGCACGCGCCGCCGCAAGTGTCGCCACAGTGGATGCGCGGGGGCCCTACGCGCCACCACTCTCCAACCTCTCCAAATCAACTCGACCCCAACATAAAAGTTATAAATCACCAAAAAACAAACCTTTTTCACAATAGCGTCGAAGCCCGAATCGGCCGGAAAGTGGCCGAAAAACGTACATGAATGTTAGAACAGTGCACCAAAATCCAAATCGTGATATAGCTCGATTTAAAAGCTCCAAACTGGTCGATTCGAGCCCAGAGGAATGGATATGTTGATCTGTAGTAGCCCGAGCTCTAGTGTCGTCGGAAAGAGGCTGCACAGCGGCGTTGACTTCTGCCAGAATTTTCGATCGTCAATGCATCGCACACGGCAGTCGGCGGGCATCAAGGCTGGTACCAAACGACGGAGAATGGCGAGACGGTTTTTACAGGACATGTGGCGCCCCGATTGGTGGCTAGACGGAGAAGATCCGGTGAAATGGAGGAGAGATAAAGTGAACAGTGACGCCGAAATTCAAATTTCGGGTTTTTCTGATTTTCTCTATTTTGACCCCTTATTTACACTAATTCTAAAAATTCCGAAATACGCGTTTTGATTCATAATTTCTTCATACGATTTCCGATTTTTGGTGTGCCGCATGTCCACGAATTGGTATCGACGAGCCTTACAACTTTCGTGAATGAAGTTTTCCCGAAACAATTACGCATCGAAAAGTCAACTTTTAGAATCGTTACACTTAATGATGTTGTATGGGTAAAAAGGTTCGGGGCGTATCATTCTAAGCCTTTGATTGTTTTTATTTGGATTTTGAGGCTCAATGGTTGAAGAACAAGGAATCCAATCACGGAGGAAGCTATGGATAGAGGTAAGGATGCAAACGCAAGAAACTACTGTCAAGTTACTCCTATCACACTCTCTATCACACTACCCGTCACATTGGCCCTCACAACAGAAAAGTTAGTATGATTAATTGTGTGATTGGTAGTATGGCTGGTAGTGTGACTATCAGTTTACCTGTCACACTACCTGTCACATAATAATGTTTGTGTGATTGATAATATAGCTGACAAATGTTTGTGTGACTGGCAGTGTGGCTGGTAATGTAACTGATAGTGTAGCTGATGAATTTTTTGTGTGACTGGTAATGTGGCTGGTGGTGTGATGTTTTATATGATAACATAAGTGTCAATATTTGGATCGTGTTAGTTGATTTGAAAAGTTCAAGATCACATAACAATAAATAAATGTTCGTTTTTCTAGTCATTTTTTTCTTCTTCCTCATTTCTTCTTGTCACAACATAATCACATAATGCAGTGTAATAGATAATGTGACAAGCCGAGAGAAATGTCTAAGTATGTTAAATTATGTTAAAATTATGTTAAAATTCAAATGAGTTTGGTATAACATGCTCAGAATGAAATTAAGGAACCTCAAACTCCGGTTTCGCTGGAATTGTTTAGAACACCACCATGGACGACGACAGCACCTTGCGAGATTTGCTGCTCCTAGTACAGTGGTCGGTTTGGAGTGGGTAGAGTATCAAATGAAATGGGGAGATAGATCTTTCCAACGATACCAACCACGTCGAAATCTATTGCAGGACGGAAAGTTATTGTCGGAATTAGAAGAGTTTGAAAAATAAGAAGAGAAAACGTGTAAGAAATAGCAAAACAGTTTAGAAAATAATTAAAAAGTTACCGTTTTATTATTTTGTTTAAAATTTGTTGATTATTTTTTAATTTCTAATTAAATGAAATAACTTTTTTATAATTGAAAAAAATTAATTGAGCTTTTTATAATTTGACCTATTATTTACTGTGGTCTACATCATTACACTATACACTCACTTGTGTTGGGCGGAGGAGTATTTGCTCATATCCTTCAGTAAAGTTCCGTTAGATGCCAAAGATTTATGAATTGTTTATTATTCACTGATAGGTATGTCTAACGTTATAGAATTTTTCTTCTTTTCACAATGTAGCAACATGGTACGACAATGCGCTCAGGTATGGAGGCAAGTGGTCTCTACTCTACTTCCGTACACTTTTTAAAATCTTGTACGACAATACAGACTGCTTTATGTGTCTTCAAAAAAAAGTCAACCAAAAAAATTGATTACAAGATTGTAGAAGTTTGAAATTGAATTGTGATGATTTTGATCTCCATACCCTTGATATCTTCACATATTTTTAATCATAAACTATTTGGTTAAATCATAAGGAAATTGAACCTGGATAAATAAATATTCAATAAATTAATAACATTGATTAAATAATAATTTCATTCGGTTCCGACTCGGGACCAGTGTATATTACTATGATTCTCTCTAAATGCATATGATAATAAATTTTGTAGACTCCCAACGAATATATAAAATAATAATTAATTAAATATATCTTTGAATTGTCACTAAAAGATTAATAATTCATCAAATACATAAAAGGAATAGTCAATAAGATCCATTGTACAAATTAAGGAAAGTAATTTTTTAAAATTACCATTTTGAAGTTATTTTTACACATCACATTGTACTACATTAGAAAAGTAAATAAATAGAATAGAAATTAGAAATCCAACAAGAAATAGACATAATAGTTAAAGTTAAAAAGTTATCTAAATTAGTTAGAAATAACAACAAAACTCTCTATATAATATTAATTTATTAATTTATCGATAAAAATAATTTATTTATTTATCAGTAATATAATAACCCTACTAAGGTAATATTTTTTTATAGTCCCAACATTATTCATTTATAGAGGTTTTTATGTGCTATCTAATATTTTCTTTAACTTTTGTTGCAGCATCACCTCTCTATTTGGTACTTTTTCTCATTGGAGTCAGAGTTACGTTAAAAAATATCTACCTTCGACTTCTTTTCTATATACTCGCTTATGTTGGTAAGCAACTTTAGCTATTTGTTTAGTTGAAATTAAAATGGACATGCATCGTATAATTATAAAACTATGCTACACACACGACATCGTGTGGCTGACAATTAATATTATTTTATCTAATCTCACCTACAATAGAATTTGTATGTGTCAAAATCAAGAAGTAGTTCATAAAAAGCAGAAGCAAAACTCTCTTTGTTGAGAGGATTCAGCTCTCTCTCTCTCTCTCTCTCTCTCTCTCTCTCTCTCTCTCTCTCTCTCTCTCTCTCTCTCTCTCTCTCTCATGCACCGTGTCCCTATGTTAATTCCATCTTTTTGATCCATGCAGGACAATTCCTAATAGCAAAATTGCTACTCGGGTGTCCCTATGTTAATTCCATCTTTTTGATCCATGCAGGACAATTCCTAATAGCAAAATTGCTACTCGGGTTTCCCTTTGTAACTGCATTTTTAGTCTATATATGGCGGAAAAGACACTTGTCGATGTATAACAACATAGAAGACTTTCTGCAGAGTAATAATAATTTCACGCCAATAAGGTACTCATACTCGGAGATAAAAAAGATGGCTAGAGGTTTCAAGGAAAGATTAGGAGAAGGAGGCTATGGCTCGGTGTACAAGGGAAAGCTACGGAGTGGTCATTTTGTTGCCATTAAGATCTTGAATAAATCCAAAGCTAATGGCCAAGAATTCATCAATGAAGTTGCTACCATTGGAAGGATTCACCATGTTAATGTTGTACAACTTGTTGGCTTCTGTGTTGATGGTTCGAAACGTGCTCTTGTGTATGAATTCATGCCTAATGGGTCTCTTGAAAAATACATCTTTTATGAACAAGAAATTGCCTCTTTGAGTTGCGAGAAAATGTTCAGTATTGCGCTTGGAGTAGCTCGTGGCATAGAATATCTACATCAAGGATGTGAAATGCAAATTCTGCACTTTGACATCAAGCCTCACAACATTCTTTTGGATGAAAATTTCTCTCCAAAGGTTTCTGATTTTGGGTTAGCAAGATTATGCCCTTTAGACAATAACATTGTGTCTATGACTGCAGCAAGAGGTACTTTAGGGTATATAGCTCCTGAGTTATTCTATAAGAACATCGGAGGAGTTTCATACAAAGCTGATGTGTATAGTTTTGGAATGTTATTGATGGAAATGGCTGGGAGGAGGAAGAATTTAAATGCAACTATAGAGAACTCGAGCCAAATCTACTTTCCTACATGGGTTTCTGATCAGCTTGTTGGAGGAAATGAGATACACGTTGGAGATGCTAGTCATGCTACTGAGGAAGAGAAGACGATCACAAAGAAGATGATGATAGTGGCATTATGGTGCATACAACTGAAGCCAAATGATCGTCCTTCTATGAACAAAGTAGTGAAGATGCTTGAAGACGATATTGATATCCCTCAAATGCCTCCAAAGCTTGCCTTATATCCGCAAGATGAATTGCCAGCCGTTATCGGGGATAATTCTAGCTTTACAAGTGCCCATGATTTTAGCCGTTATTAGAGTGTGTTAATTAAGGTTGACGGATCAGGAGCGACTCTTGTATTTTCTTTGTTGCATTACACAGTGGGGAGGAGAACTACTCGCAGCAAGAATCTTTGGTAATTGTAAGGAGTATATTATTTAAATATTATTTATTTATGTTAGGGTTAACATTTATTTAGTCTTTAAAGTTTGGTCGTTCGTCTATTCACTCCTTGAAGTTTTAGTTTCATATGAATAGTCCTTAAAGTTGCAACTTATAATTTATAAAATCTATTTCGTTGTTAATTAATCAGTTAAAGTGATGAGGTGATAATTTTGTTTAAGAAAAAATTCTACAGTACTAGTGGGTATATGAGACTCTGGCTTTTATGAATATTTTTGGTCATTTGAATTGCTAATATATCTAACGGTCATATATATTCAGAATATGTGACAACACAACCTCCCTTTATCGAAAAAAAATTGGGCCTGAGATCACCCTTGGCTTGGCTCATCTCTTCCACCTCATCCCAATAAGTCATTAACATCTCAACCTTCCTCGTCCCCCCCCCCATTGGATTCAGAACCCAACGGCAAAGTGTACCGACACATACGACTTTTGATAGTTGGAGATCACAAACGAAAATCCAACAATGGTTGAATTGATTGATTTTTTATTTATGGAATTTACTATGATTTTATATAAAACAAAGACATGAATAGCTATTACATACTCCTCTGTTGTTGTTGTGCAGTAGACAAGAGGTATTGAGTCGAAACTCAAACTTAGTACATAGCATATGTATATTCTTTAAGAACTATCCACGAATTGAAACAGAAAAATAAAAAATAAGCTTATTCTACGACTTATCGAAGCAAAGCAATAAACTAAGAATATAAACTAAACTATGCTTGGCCCTAGGGCGAATATCACCAACATTGGGTCAAGCATCCCCACATCACTCAATTTTAGCCCAAAAGAGGAAAAAAAACCCAATCAAACCCAGCTAAGCCACTGCAGCCCAAAGCCCAACCCAAGTAGATATAGATCCGAGATTCTTTGTCGGCACCGAGTCCGCTGGCGAACAAGCATCAAAATCTCAGCAACGTAGCATCATCCCCGCCGAGTCCACGGAAGGCTGAGATCCCATTAAATATGCCTCCAAGAATGAAGCTTTCCAGCCACGACCACGGCCGTCAAGGATGACTCGCCCAAAACCTAGCACAGTCCGGAACGATCTGCCTTTCATCTCCAACATAGATCCAATCCGACATGGATACTCTGACCCTTGTCGACCACCACCAGCCACCTCAGAGGTAGATCAGAGTTATCGTCACCATCATCTTTCCATGGATAAATAGCCTCTTGTCTCGATTGGAGACAAGGACCCAACTTGGTCTGAACCCCGACACCGTAGCTAGAGAAACTTCGAGCCAACATCGTCGCCGTTCCGCCAACATACGATTGAGAGAGCATGAAACTCACCGCCGCTACCACGAAAACTAGGTTTCGCCTCTCCAAAACGCTTTGCAAGATTTGGAGCATTTTTTAATTGATTGATTAATTACTATTAAATTTAAATAAACTGTAGATACCTCCACTCTTGTTTCGAATTCTAAATGTAAAACTTGGTCTTGGCAATTTGATTTAGGGTATTCATTTTCATTTTCTTTGATTTAGAAAATCAAGTACATAGGGCTTAGAAAACCATCATGGCATTGTATGCGATGTAAGTGTTGTTAAACATCGACAAAGCGTGGTCGTTGACTAACTATACTAATATTAGGGGTGGGCATAAAAAACGGAAATCCCGATCCCGTCCCGAAATTCATAGGGACGGGACGGGACGAAGGTCTAAAAACGTCCGTCCCGTCTCGATCCCGTCCCGTTTCATAATAGTGGGACGGGACGCGGGACGAATAATTTATATCCCGTTCGTCCTGTCCCGTCCCACCTTTACTTTTTGCTCTTCCATCCCCGGCGTCAGAGTTGGCCTCTACCATGTCTCTTGACTTTTTTCGTCTGAGCTTTAATAGTTTCACTTGGCTTTGAGACACAAACACCCATCACTCAGCTTCTATTTCAGATATGTTTCTACAAAACCACACACCTCCTCCTATCTTCAAATGGTCGGAGTGCCAACTTTGCAAAAACAGAAGGTACCGTGGAAATTGAAAAGAGGCCTTATCACATTGCCATACTGAATATTCCACCTTCGAACAGAGAACCTGAAGAAACCTCGATCATTATCAATATAAATCCTAATTCGGTTGGTAAAAAGAGTCTAATAACTACCAACAAAGCTAAAATCCCAGATGAGAATGTGTTCAACATTAGAACTTGGCAAACGATCAAGATGCTTGGGGAAATAAATTAGAATTAGATTGAGGCCTGAACAAGTCTTTATCAAGAAGATACAAAATGATAGCTAGGCTGCAACTTTAAGAACCAGAAAGTAATCTATACATCAATATTTGTATGTTCAAGTCTGAAAAAACGAAGATAAATGTAATGGTGTGGTACAATCACAAGCAGCGAGTAGTTCTGTAGTTGCGAGGTGTAATGGAAACATTAAGGAGACAGTAAATGCATAATCACATCAAAAATTTCCATCATTCAAACTCCATCAATACAGTTCATCAGGAGAGTACGTTAAACAACAAAAAAGTTAGAAAAGACAGAAGACGGAACAATGCATGCAGTAGATATGAATCTATGATCGAGTAAACCTATGAAACTTGTCATCATAAGCAAGGACAACGTACATATTTATTTCATTTCAAGTTAATAATGCATGCAAAATGAGAAGAGAAGACCAACCTGGTGCGTGCGCGGGGGGGGGGGGGGGGGGGGGGGGTGGTGGAACTTCGGCGAGTAAAAAAAGATAGGAAAACCGTCGTTCCCGGTGAGGAACTATGCCTCCTCTTTTTCTTAGTGTATGTGCTCCTTTCTCTGCTTCTGTACGTTTCGGTGTTCGTCGAAAAATGGATTTTCCAATGAGGGGTAATTATTAACTTATACGATGATGCAAATGATGAATAACTAATTAGGACAGCAGGGAAGAAAATTTGAGCATTCGAAATACAAAGACAGCAGTTTTGCGATGAATTCAGATCCTATTTTGGGGAGTGCCTCTGGATTTGTTTGAAGCTTATTATACACTCCCGCTTCCTACGCTTTTTCTTTGTTTTAGTTTCCTCCCTTGTCTGATGTGCCCTGATCTATTTTATTAGAAAATTTTCCTTTTTTGGTTTGTTTGGATTAGCATCTGACTTGATTACTTGGTACAAGAAAATTGACCTGGAGATAAACACGAATTGAACAAAAAACAATTTTTACTAAGGGGAACCAGATTGACGAGCTCAGAAACGAGCAAGGGTTGTACCGGCCGGACTCACTCGACAGGTTATAGCTAGATTTGATCTATATATATATAAAGAAATTGAAAACTTAAAAATTCATAGGAAGGTGGGATTTGTCCCGTCCTATCCCGATCCCGTCCCGTCCCAACTGGGATTAATCCCGAGTGGGATGCATTCTTAAAAACCTTCGTCCCATCCCGATCCCGTCCCGATTCAAAAGAGTGGGACGAGACGTGGGATGAGCCCCGTCCCGTCCCATCCCGTCCCGTGCCCACCCCTAACTAATATTGTCTCAACTTAATCACTTCACATATGCTGAGTTTTAATCACAAAACACGTCTATACAATTGGATATTATCCACCTTCTTATAATCTATATTTTATTTGGCACTTTCTCCTCCTCTTATATATGCCAACACACACTTGTCTTCCTTTTTCCTTCATCAACAACACAACATAGAGAGAGACGCTTTATGTTCCTTCCACCGAACAACACCGACAACCTTCTTCTCTTCCCCTATGCAGATGTCTTGCCGACCTTGACCACAGACCACCACGTACCAATCGTGAGCCCTCTCTCTTCTTCTTATTTAAAAAAAAAACTCAGTTCTCATACCATACATGCAACCATATTTGGTTCAAGATCGAATATAGAGGCAGATTTAGTCTTCAATGGGTACTGACCTCGATTTCGAGCTCCGGCAATGCTTCCCTTCCATTATCAGTAATCTGTGGCTTCCCTCCCACTATCATTCTAGTTTTTTTCTCAATTTCTTCTTCGTCGGTCCTTTGGCGTCAACCACGTCTATCCGGCGAGCTCTATTTCAAGCTTGACAACTCGATGAGTTTCAAAGGAGCAGCTTGAGCATTAGAACAACAACATAGGCCTAGGATTGACACTATTGTCAAATTTTAATAATTTCGCAAGTTCACGAATCAGTCATAGTATAGCTTATGCAAGTACGAGGTCGTTCAAACTAGGGATTGATAATCAACTTCTAATCCTAACTAATTAATCAAACAAACACACCAAAGACAAAAGTAACTTAAAACAAATCGGGATATTAGGTAAGATGATTGAACTTAAGAGTTTTGAAAGGTAACTTTGGACAATGATAACAAACACTAGGGCTTCCAACTTCACCATCACAATCCTATTTGGGTTCTTAGTCTTCTAATTACTAACTATCAAATTGGTGTAAAATAATTCGTCATATAAACTTTATGGTAGAGTACTTATATGCATAAGTTCTTCAATGTATGAATACTACCTTATAGCAGAGTATGATACCCAAATTATTCTCAGAAGTATGACATATACTCTAAGGATGGATGTAGTTTAATGAGAACAAAAGGACTCACACAAACCGGATAAAACATGACATCTATTTTACCAGTATGTGGTCTTTAATCATAAGAAGGATTCAAAATTCAGTATGGGCATCTACCTACTCTTGCATCAAAACCCTAGAGGTTGCGAGTCAAAAATATTTTGAAATAAGCAACAATTATCATAGAGATTAAAGATTCAACACTACTCTAATAATCAAGTAATTATCAAACTAAAAACATCAAATAATCATGCTAAGGAACCATGAGGGCCCTAGAAAAAGTACTTAGCTACTTAAAGTCATAACAAACATGATAATCATAAACATAATTAAACTAAGGAAGAGGGTAGCCTTGGCTCTCAAAGGGACTTCAATTTTTTATTCTCTAAAAGTCTCTTATGTCTCTCTTCAGCTTATATATATATATATATATATATATATATATAAAACTTGTGTATTTATATGACACAATTCCTCAATAGAATAGACATTCCTAATCCTTCTTTAGCTTGTGTCCTCACCATGATGATGTGGCAATCCCAAATATAATGGGCCTAGAATACGTAAGTGATCTCCCGAAATTGCCTCAGAAACCTATACACACATCAGGCCTCTCATATGGACTTCTCATAACACATTATACTTCCATGTCCATCCTGCACTGCTTTCACTTAAGCCATCATATATTCCTCTACGAATGTCGAAATCATAAACCGCGAAATCCACCATAAACTAGACTTCAAGAGCTTTGTTTTGATATTCTATCGTCCTTTGGTTCCTTCTGGATCATCACAGATTACTCTCTAAATGTGATTGAGTTGCAGCACTGCTTCAGTGTCAAACTTGTGACTTTTCCTTCAATGGTTTTGCTCAAGTTTTGCTTATTTTCCTCACTAATGCTCTCCAAACCAATAAAACACTAAACGAAGTTAAAAAAAACGCTATAAACAATGTGAATTAAACATATATATCAAGCGTAAGAGGTATAAAAATATAGCAAAATATGAACTCATTAAATACCCCCAAGTTTAGAATTTGCTAGTTCTCGAGCAAAACAGAAACACAAAACAATGACTATCAAGAACAAACATAATCCTAATTCTTCCAACAATTTCCTCAGAGATGGCAAGATGGTAACATTACAATAATAACAATGTGACAAACAACTTTAATTAGGATGTGCCACTGATTTGTTTTCTTACTTACGTGTTTTATTGTTCGATTAAGAATTAATACTTAGGATTACTTTTATAGTTTTAAATTAGATTTCTTTATTTTAGTTCTTTTACTGATTCTTTATTAATGTTACTGTAGAATTACATATTAATGCTTTAGTAGAAGCATCCAGCCATTCCCTTTGCTCACTACACGTGTTGACGTGCATCTTCTTGTTCCTCTGTTGGGCATCTCTATCACTTCAGGAAAAAGGGGCAGACTCCCTTTCCTTTTCCTCTGTCAAATTTTCTTCTTCTTCTTCTTCTCCTCTGCCAAGTCTCTTACTGACCTTTCTCTCAGCTTATGTTTAAAAAAAATGAACCTGAGTAGAAACTACCCACTCAAGTTTTCATTTAATTCACACAGGGCTACTGAAATTGGTGCCCAAATCCTTTGTTCCAATTTCAGCCATCTTCTGTAAGCAATTTCTAAAATCATCTCAAATTCGTTGATTGTGATCTCAGTCCTTCCAGAGATTTTTGAGATTTATTGGTCTTTGAATCGTGTTTAGGTGGCTGGGTTACTTGTTTTGATTTGGGTACTTGAGGAGATTGATGCTTGAGTGGATTGGATTTTGGTGTTGCTTGATTTTTGTTGGAGTTCTTGGCTTTGGAGGTAGGGAAAATAATCTTTCTTCATAGCTTTGAATTCTAAAATTAGTTTGTATATGTTGTGATTGGTTGTGATGCTTCCCTACGTTGTAGTGTCGGATTCTTGTTTTGGTGAACTATGTGAAATTTGGTAAAGCTCAGTTGGAATTGATGTCTTTGTTTGATTCATGTTCTTTGTGAAATTGTCTCTGTTTGATTAATCGTTCATTATGGAATTTGGGTCTCCGGCAAGTTCGATGTAATCATATGAGTATATAGATTACCTCACAGCTCGGTTTTGGAGCCTATCTAAGCATAAGTTGATTATAATTATTGAGTGTTCTTGTGGAACGAATTCTTTAGCACATTTTGTTTTCAAGCTTGTTAGTAGCCAATTGTTTTCGTAGAAGGGTTGATTAAGTTTTGGTGTTAAGTTGTTCTCTGAGCATTCATTCCATCAATGGATAGCTTCTTTAGCCACTTTTCTTTGAATGCAGAAGACTAAGTCTTTTCTTTCTATTTTGGCAACGTAACCATAGTTATTGTCAGTTTGTTAACTAAGGGCTAATTCCTTTCTTTCTTATCGAGAGCTCTACATCCGTAAGCTTATGCTACTTACAATTGATAATCACATGTGAGTGGAATGTAGTAGGTATAGTGGAGATAGTGGAGTGAGTAGGTGGTTAGTGTGAATTAGCCTATATATACCATTGTAATCTGTATATGAATTCATCAATTCAGTAGCAACAATCAGTATTTTCAACTTGGTATCAGAGCCTTCGTGCTCTGTTTTTATGGGTATCTTTTTTTTTCTTTTCCGGTCGTGTTTTGTTTTACAGTCGGGTCTCCTCTTCACCGCTGCATCCTCCGACCGGCTCCGTCACTTCGGCGCTCCACGACGACCTCCGGTGCTCGTCTGGCTCCGTCCTGCCACCCCGACAGCGCCGCTGTCCTCCGCTGCTGTGCCCGTAGCCGTTCCTCGCCCGAGTGCTCTCTGGCCGTTCCTCGACCCGACGACGCCCGGTGTTGCTGCGTCCCTCCGGCCCGGTGTTGCTGCGTCCCTCCGCCGCTCGCCCCGCAGTCGCAGTCCGCCTCGAACGACATCCTTCGCCGCCGGTTCTTCTCCACAGCCCCGCCGATACTTCTTCACCCGATCCAATCGAATATCAGACCCGGTCCGGCATTTGGTATCAATCCGACCCGGCCCACATTCAACCTGGTCCGGCCAAGCAACTCAACCCGGAAAATCAATCCGACCCGGTCCACACGATCCGATCCGGTCAGCCCGACCTGGCCCGCCTGATCCGACCCGGCCCGTTTGCTCTGACCCGGCCCGCTTGCTCCGACCCGGCCCAGCAATAATTAGCAGCCCTTTTTTCTTACTGTTAGTGCACACGCACCGTCAGTACAAGTGTACCGGCAACATATTCTTCTCCATTGCTTTCGCTATATAACTTCTGATTTGTCAAAAAATGTTCATCCCTACCGCATCCATCGCTGGTCGTGGTAAAATTGGTATGACTTTAAATATCTCTCACTTTGTTGGTTTTGATACATGAATTATTGATTCTGGTGCGTCTGATCATATGACTTATGACAAATCTTATTTTACCGTTTTGTCTCCTGCATCAGTACCCTATGTTACTAATGCTAATGGTGAGGCATTCACCGTCTTAGGAAAAGGGTCTGTTCGTATTACTCCCACTATAGAGCTTCACAATGTGCTCTATGTTCCTGCTTTATCTCATCATTTGATATCTGTTCCCCAATTAAACACTGACGCTCAGTGTTCTGTGACATTTTTTCCTATGTATGTGATATTTCAGGATCTTCTCACCGGAGAGTTAATTGGTCGGGGGTATCTGAGGGGCCGGTTGTTTCATCTGGATCAGACATATGCGGGGGAGAAACCAGGGGCACAATCTCGGACTGCTCTAATCTCTACTTCTAATAAGCTAAGTGAAATTTGGTTATGGCACCGTCGCTTAGGACATCCATCTTTTAGTATTATGAAGAAATCTATGCCTACTTTGTTTTTTAGTGTGGATGAGTCTTCTTTACATTGTGAAACATGTGTTTTGGGCAAGAGTCATCGGTCTACCTATTCCCCTAGTAACTCTAATAAAAGTATTCTTCTTTTTGAATTAATTCATTCTGATGTTTAGGGACCTTCTAAAGAGTCTACTGTGTCAGGAATGCGGTACTATGTGTCATTTATTGATGATTGCACCCGTCTTTCGTGGATTGTTCTTCTTAAAACTAAAAATGAGGTTTTCCCGGCTTTTCAAGCCTTCTATACCACTGTGCAAACACAATATAATGCCACAATTAGAGTTCTTCGTTCTGATAATGGGGGGGGGGAATATGTGAATCATATCTTTCAGGAGTTCTTTAACTCACACGGAATTGTTCATCAAACAACGTGTCCTTACACACCTGAGCAGAATGGCGTTTCTGAAAGGAAAAATCGTCACTTACTTGAAATGGCTCGGTGTATTCTTTTTAGTGCCCATATGCCTAAGTATCTTTGGGGTGATGCTGTCATCACTTCTGCCCACCTCATTAATCGTCTTCCTTCTCGTGTCATTCAAGGCAAAGTTCCATATGAGGTACTTGCGTCTCATGTCTCATTACCCTCTTTTCATAATCTTCCCGCCCGTGTTTTCGGTTGTGTTGCTTTTGTCCATCTTCCACCACATCAGCGGTCTAAATTGGATGCCCGGGCAGTTAAATGTGTGTTTGTTGGGTATGGAGGCCATCAAAAAGGGTACCGGTGCTATCATCCACCTACCAAGCAGTATTATGTCACTATGGATGTTACTTTCTTCGAGGACATGAGTTATTTTGCCCCTTCTGATACTGTTCTTCAGGGGGAGAATTCCTATTTTGAAGAGCTGTATCCTGGAGAAGGGGAGACAAGTAAGGCAATAGATATGGTCACAGGTTCAGTTGAGATTATCAATGTAACAGCTACACAAGCGCCACCGGAAGATTCCAGCGGTGTAATCGGCGGTGTAGTCACTCCAGAGATTCAGGAACTAGCAGATGAAAACACAACTGCCCCTCATACTACTGTTTCTACACCTGACCAATGCTCTACTGGTACAGAAGATCACTCACATGAGGTTAGTCATTCTATTAGAGCTAATAGTAGACAATATGTTTTGCCAAATAGGTCTATTCGGGGTCAACCAACAAAAAGATATGAACTACCCTTCAGACTACAGCCAAGTATCCGGTAGCGAATTTTATATCTACCAAAAGATTATTTAAGTCATATGAGTCATTTGTGAATCTACTGTATCAGTACCTAACAAAGTGCAGGATGCATTGAGAGATCCAAAATTGAGGAAAGCAATGGAGGAAGAGATGAAAGCATTACAAAAGAACAATACTTGGGAGCTTGTACCTCCACCATATGACAAGAAGACAGTAGGATGTCGTTGGGTGTTTACAGTGAAGCATAATCCAGATGGGTCAATAAGCCGGTATAAAGCACGCTTAGTAGCGAAGGGGTTCACCCAGGCATATGACATAGACTATGATGAGACATTTGCACCTGTTGCAAAGATAAACACTATCCGGGTATTGCTTTATGTCGCTGCTAACTTGAACTGGCCACTTAGGCAGTTTGATGTTAAGAATGCATTCCTTCATGGTGAACTAACGGAGGAAGTATACATGGATCTTCCGCTTGGATACACGGCCGCTTCTTCAAGTAACTCCGTATGCAGATTGAGAAAGTCTTTGTATGGTCTTAAACAGTCACCTCGTGCTTGGTTTGGAAGATTCTCACAATTCATGAGGAAGATTGGCTACAAACAGAGTAATTCAGACCACACGTTATTTCTCAAACATCAACAAAGGAAGGTAACAGCCCTAATTATATATGTTGATGATATGGTAGTTACTGGGAATGATACTGTTGAAGTTGATAGATTACAGAAACAGCTTGCCACAGAGTTTGAGATGAAGGACCTAGGTACACTCAAGTACTTCTTAGGCATTGAAGTAGCCCGGGGTAGTGATGGTATCTATCTGTGTCAGAGGAAGTACATTCTTGATCTACTAACAGAGACAGGCATGTTGGACTGCACTCCCATTGATACTCCTATCGAGCAGAACCATCGGTTAGCAGAGTATCCAGATCAAGTCCCTACTGACAAACCTCGTTATCAGAAGTTAGTTGGCCGTCTGATTTATCTATCACATACCAGACCAGATGTTGCGTATGCAGTAAGTGTAGTAAGTCAGTTCATGCATAATCCCAGCGAGGACCACATGGATGCTGTTGTAAGGATCTTGAGGTACTTGAAGTCAGCTCCGGGGAGAGGAGTAATGTTCTCTAATCACAATAAAATCCTTAAAATTTGTGGCTTCACAGATGCAAACTGGGCTGGAAATATTACAGATCGGAGATCCACATCAGGGTACTTTACCTTTGTTGGGGGTAATCTTGTTACATGGAAGAGTAAGAAACAAAAGGTGGTAGCTCGATCTAGTGCTGAAGCAGAGTACAAAGGTATGGCTCAGGGAGTATGCGAATTATTATGGCTTAGAAACTTGCTACAAGATTTGGGTATTAAACCTAAATGTACGATGCAGTTGTTATGTGACAACAAGGTAGCTATTGATATTTCACAGAATCATGTACAACATGATCGTACAAAACATGTAGAGGTTGATCGTCACTTTATAAAGGAGAAGCTAGACGCGAAGATTATCAGTTTTCCTTTTGTTCATACAGAAGAGCAACTTGCCGATATGCTCACAAAAGGAGTATCTAAGAAGGTTTTTTATGACTCACTTGGCAAGTTGGGCATGGTTGATATGTATGCGCCAACTTGAAGGGGAGTGTGAGTGGAATGTAGTAGGTATAGTGGAGATAGTGGAGTGAGTAGGTGGTTAGTGTGAATTAGCCTATATATACCATTGTAATCTGTATATGAATTCATCAATTCAGTAGCAACAATCAGTATTTTCAACTTCACCTACAGTTCTATCTTTACGTACACTTCTTCTGGTTTACTTCTATAATTATATTTAAACACCCATATATGCGTACATCTCTAGCTTGCTGGAAATGTCTTTATAATCATTGAAAATGACTTTGACACTCCAAGCTTTGTTGTTTATGTTCACTGATGGCAAGCTTGGAAATACTTTTATTCTCTTGTAAGATTTTGTTCTATAAGAGAAAAAAAGGATTCATGTAAAAGCCTTATTCTGTTTAGAACTGTCCTAGGCTTGGACAAATGTTTTTATTCAGTTAGGCCTGGGGAATTTATTAAGAAATGATTGTCTCTCTATGGTGCAAAGACACCCAAAACCGGATCATGATCTGCTACCTTGCGGAGGTTGCTCTGTGGTTAGTTGAGCGGTGGACCCTAACTGGTATTTTCTGAGTTCATTGAGATTTTATTTGAAGCAAAGCTTCATGTTGCTGCAGTTTGAGCAGCCAAGGAAAGGAAAGAGATTTTGGGCTGAAATGCTTTTGTCGTGTTCCTTTTTACTTGGTTAATGTTTGGGGATATTTGTTTATGATAATCTACCTTTTTCATTCATTCGTTTGTCCATAGATATCACTTATTCTTTGCCTCTTGAATATTGATGCTTAGCCCCATTTCTAAGCTTGATGCCAAATATGTTTTGACTCATTTCAGTTTGTTTCAGCAAAAACAGTCTTTATTTATCGTTCCTTCTTGCCCTTCCATTGTTTTGCTGATCACCTTTCATTTCATATTATACGCTAATTTAGAATTCTTAGTTAAGTCGATTGTTTATCGTACCTACTGAGCTTGTAAAGCTTATTCCCTATGTTTATTTGGTTTTAGGCAAGAAGTCTGAGTGGCACTGCTTACAACATTCCTGAGTTATCTTGAGTTGCAATGTGTAGAACTTACGTACTTTTGAGTTGCATGCTAGATTTGGTTGGCTGCAAATTTGTTGTACTGTTGTATAAAGATAATCATCCGAGGATCTATTGTAATACACTTGTTGTAGTCAAGAATTGTCAACCTGAGGTGTTTGGTATTTTTGTGGTGGAGCGTTTTGTAAGAAAATGCTTTCTTATATATGTAAATATATATTTCTGAAATTATTTCTTTACTTTACTTCACTTATGTTATTTCTAGCTTTGAAACAATGGTTTCTATTTTAAGTTATGTTCAAAGGTCCTACACTTTCAATTTGGCCTGATTTTAATTTGACAAGTAAAGGAACCATATTTCTGTTTTCTATACAGATTTGGTTTTGGACAAGCCTTGGTTTAGTTGTCATTTTTCATATTCTTTACTAAAAAAATTAAAAAGATCACAGTTTGGAACTGATTTTCTTCAGACCACCACAATAATCATAAGAACTTCCAATCGAGTGCTAATGAATTTCGATGACAGTCATGCTCACGTACTCAGCCACAAATCAATACAAATCTCCATAACCCAAATAGTCACATGAAAATCAGTTTCAACTTTAATGTCACTGGGGATTCACGAACTCAGATTTTCTGGTTTAATTTTATTCACTCATATTTATGTGAGAGAAAAGATATATCAAGCTGTTTGGCAAAAAATCGTCTCGACCGAGGACGCGCCGAGGGACTCAGAAACAATCGTCATTGTTATCTGCGGGCGTGCCAACTCGCGGCCGACGGCCAAACGAGGTTTTGATTTATGTGTCTGCGATGGATTTGACTTCTTCAGGCGACTGTCGGCCGAGGAAGGAACGCTCTCGGCCGTTGGGTTTGGAAACCTTTGTTCGGACTCCGGCCAAATCAATAGCCGGGATCTTCGAAGGCGTCCACTTGTTGATTGAACTCGAATGTACGGGTGATAGGCGAGAGATCGATTGGATGAAGGTATTCGCAGATCACCGTGAATACGAATTTGAAGCGGATTCGGTTGTCGATGCGTTGTGATGTGATATGAGTGTGAATGGCAAATCGCATTGATCCAATTCGACTGGCCGAAAGAGATCAATGGATCGATGGTGTGAATCTAAATTAACAAAGTACTCCTAGGTGCAAGAAAGTAAATAGCATGAATAGTAAAGACTAATAAAGCTAAAGCGAAAGTGAAATTACCTATGAAATGTAAAGAGACAAGTTGTTTGAAGAGTTGTATATTGATTGGTTTGGTTGGTACTAGACCCTTTACAACGATTTACACAATGCTATATATGCAGGTTGAACCCTAGCTATACAAGTCCTAGAATGTCAAAGATAGCTAATTTCCTTTTAGGTTGATTCGAACATGAATGCCTTGACTCAGCTGATTTCCGAAATGGCTGGATCCTTGAAGCAAATTGATAGCTTTCCTTATGCAAATTCATTTCCTAAACTTGTTCACCCATGCTTGTCTTTGGGCTCCGGCTGCAAGATAACTAAATGCAAATGACATCTCGACCCAATTACATTTGCCGGTTGCGTCCATTTGAGCTATCCAAATAATCATGTGTCATCCTTAATTAATGTGGCATCTTGGTTGGATTGAACTCGAGACTCGGCCGTCCTGACCCTTTCCTCATATGATTCTCAACTCCAGCCAAATGAGCAAGCCTTTTTAAAAATCTGGCTGAACTTCAAACCAATTTAGCAACTTTTCGAGGTTTGCTAAATATAGGTGCAAACATAGCCCCCCAGTCTCTGATCATCGGCTCTTAAGCCGAGTGGTTGTGAGACTTGAACATAAAATCTCAAAACACCTCCCACCTTGTAAATTTAAAATCAACAAAACCAGTCTGTCTCTTTGTCGAGTTTTGATCTCTAACATCGACCGAGATAGTTATGAGACTCCGGCCACAGTAGCAAGCAAATGGTAAAAGCTACGGTCATTAGCTTTGGCCAACTTAAAATGAATTTAGAAATGTGGCCAAACATATATGACTGAAATTGTGATTTGGGTTGTGGCCAAATCATTGAAATTCGGATTGTGAATGAAGTTGAGTTGTAGCCGCGTAGAAAATAGAAAATGGGTGTGAAGTGTACTACATTCTTAACTTCACCTCCGGCCGAGTAGAGTAAATGCAACTACGGCCAAAATAAAATGACACCAACCTCGGCGAAAATAAATGGGAAACAAGCTCGGTCGAGAAGTCGTCCTCAGCCAAAATGAATGCAACATCGGCTCGGCCGAGAAGCCATTCTCATCCAAAATGAATAAAAATCAGTCTCGGCCGAGAAGCTATCCTCATCCAAAATGAATGAAAATTAATCTCGGCCGAGAAGCCATCCTCAGCCAAATTAAATAAAAATCAATCTCGGCCGAGAAGCCATCCTCAACCAAATTAAATAAGAACTAAGCTCGGCCGAGAAGATAACCTCAGCCAAAATAATAACTATGGTTTGCATCAAAATATGTGGAGTGTGGCTGACTTTAGCTTGGTCCCAATACAAGTTGATCTTAAATACATGGAGTTGAAGGAGTGACCTCGTCCATGGCCAAATCTTTTAGCAAAAAAAAAAAGGTGCAACTGCAGCCGAGCTTAGTAAGAGGATGTTGGGTTGCAGCCAAATCATTATAAAAGAGAGTGTAGCCAAGTGATTGAAGTCAGTTGGAGTCGAAGCATACATCCACCCAACAACCATAATCATGTGTACGTTTAATACCAAAATATGTGTATGGACGAAATATGTTTGGGCCATGGATGTTGGTGCTTGACAACTGTATCTGATCACATAAATATGTGTGTAATTATGTATAGTACTTGTGGCTATAATTGATGTCCAACGTCAAAGCTTGCAGAGTCCTCCTTCCTATAGGGAGGCGTGCCCACCCCCATTTCCAAATAAACCAAACATCCTCACTCACACTCATCTTATGTGCCTCTAATTATACCCAAGTCACTCATTTTTATCTTTATTCATTATAGAAATCCCACCGAGAGTTAGTTCAACCAAATCATAATGCTCTAGTCAAAGTTTGCAACTCCTCTTTCCTGACTCACTTTCATCTTCTGTGTATTTGTTTATACCCAAGTCATTCACTTTTATCTTTAATTATTTTTGAAATCATTTGCCGAGAGATACAAAGCAATCATCATGCTCTAGTCAAGAAAAATTCAACCCACTACTATCTTGAGCAATCGACTTGCATCTTCAAATTCAGCGACGGTGGTGGCCAGTCGGCAGAGGCAACAAAGACCAAAAATAGCAGCGCCACAGTGGGCTTCCGACGCCGACGAGAGGAAAACGAGGTGTCGGCAGCGGTGAGTTACAACATCTCAAACTGCAGTGATTCCAAGATCCATTTCCGGCAAAGGTTCCGTGGCAATCAGCGGTGGTCGCCGTTTTGTGGTTAGTCACTTTCAATAACAATCAATGTTCTCAATTTGCTGGAATTACCAGTTATGGCAATATCAAGACACAACTCTAAGTCATGCAATATAATTGCAATTGTTTAAAGTTTCCGGATTTTGAATTTCCACACTTGTGTTCTTTCTTATGTGCATTGGTGCAAGATGCCTTTGGTCTCACTGATATGATAGAAAAATTGATATTTGCTTGCTTTTGGTCCCCTTGATATGATAGCAAATTGATATTTGCTTGCTTTTGGTTTTGCATTGAGAAAATAACTCCATGTTTCCAATTGATTACGTTTGAGGGGAACTTGTCTGGACATGCCTTATGTAGACAACAAAGTCATGTTTCCATGCTTTGATATGAAAATGACACTTGTTTGGTACTAAGAATATGACTCTTGTATTTAATTAATCTTCTCCTAGAAGCATGAATCTTGAAGACTCATAATTGATATATAAATGTGACTGAGCCTTCCAAATTGAGCATGGTGTGTAGTGCGTGCCATAATTAGGTCTTGATATGCATGTATTAGCTTTAGTTTGTGCATCAAACTATTAATTAAACTAGCACACTTGAAACATCCATACCAATTTCCATACCGTTGATTGTCTATATACCACCCTGTGTTTGACCATGTGTTGTCTGCCATTTGATCAAAGTGAGAACATGTCCCCGGCCTAACATTTACTTCAAAGCCATAGTTACTCTATTCCGAAATAACTTTTGGGTTGCTTACTTTGAAATGGCAATTTTTGTTGACAGTACCATGGTCTAGAAACTTTCCTTTTCCACTGCCGTATTTGACTGTTCTAGTTGCTTCTGAATATTGCACAATATTATTTAATTTCGAACTTGAAATTGAATGCTTGATCTTGTTTTTGTTTGTGCCCAAAGAATTACATCAAACTTATGATGTAGTTCACCTATGATATCTTTTTTGCAGGTTTTGTGAGTTTCATTCGGCCTTTACTAGTTTGGAAGCACAAATGGCTGATGACGCATCAGATGTTGAGCTTTTACAATTACTGTACGTAAATTACTTTTACATTTACTGTACGTAAATTATTTTTACATTTACTGTACATAAATTACTTTTAAATTTATTGTACG
Source organism: Argentina anserina (assembly GCF_933775445.1). Lineage (NCBI taxonomy): Eukaryota > Viridiplantae > Streptophyta > Magnoliopsida > Rosales > Rosaceae > Argentina > Argentina anserina. The sequence goes on along the minus strand of NC_065878.1, from coordinate 9,090,046 downwards.
TAAATTACTTTTACATTTATCGTACAAAAATAACTGTTTTAGAAATCACTGTTCACGCGCCGCCGCACGTTGTGGTGCGTGTGGTTCACGTGCCACCTTCAGCAGCCGCGCGTGGCGCTCACGCGCCGCCCACAATGGCAGCGCGTGGGGCCCACGCGCTGATTCCAAAAAAGGCGCATAGCTCGCCCACCACCGCCCAAAACCCCTCCTTTTCTTCCTCTCTACCGTTCTACGGCCTAAGGCCGTCTCTGGCCCATCTCACCTCCCCTCAGAAGGCGGCGGTACTCATTCCACCTCCTCATCCTCTGATTCTCCACCAAATCGACACAATTTCAACCCCATTCAATCACAATAATCACATTAAACAAACCCTTACCTAGGTTGAGTCTTAAAACCACCGGAATATCGCTGGAGAAGCTTGAACTAGGTGGCGGTCGAGTTCGAGCAGGGGGGAAGGCGACGGCGCGAATCGAGTCCCAATCACTCGCATACGGCATCAGAGGGTGGAGAGGATGAGCGCTGAGAGTTTGCGTCGCCGGAAGTGGAGTTTGAACGGCGGTAGCAATCGCAGGAGTTTCGGGTTGTCGCGCAGCTTCACGGCGGCGAAAGGAGGCGTGTCTAGCTCGAGGGTCGTTGCGATGGACTGTGCAAAACTTTTGAGCGAGGCGGTGAGGGCCACTGAGGTCGGCGTCGTGTAGATCACCAGTGAAGGTGAGGGGGAGAGAAAGAGAATCGGGGAGAGAAAGAGAGAGAAGAGCTACGGGGGAGAGGAGAGAGAATGAGGGTTTTCAAAAATGGAAACCCTAGCCCATAATAATTCCTTTATATACCCTTTTCCAAAATCGGAAACTAACTTCCGTCGCTAATAACTTTCACGTACGACGTCCGATTAGAACGCGTGATGTGTCTACGAAATCGTATCGACGAGCTCTACAACTCTCGTGAAGGAAGTTTTGAAAACGAGCGACGGAGTAAAAGTCGACTCTCGCATCTCGGAAACATAATGTTTTTCCAATTTAGCTTTCTGAAGACGTTTCTGTTTTCGATTCAACATCGTCGTGAAGCGAGAAAATGCGATTTATTAAATTTACCAAGTTTATAAATTTCTACGAATTCGTACAAATTGAACCTGAAAAAAATCGGGTTATTACATTTTACCCCCTTAAAGGAATTTCATCCTGAAATTCAAGTGCTCTATTCAACAAACAATTGCGGATATCTTGTCTTCATATCTGACTCTAGTTCCCATAAGACATTACCCTGATCATGGTGACTCCACAACACTTTGACTAACTCTACTTCTTTCCTCCGAAGTTTCTTTGTGGATCTATTTAGAATACGAACCAGCTCAATAACAAATGTGGCATTCTCCCTCACCTCTATGGAGCTATGATCAATCACATGCGACTCATCCGGTACACACCTGCTATTGTGGAAGACGTTGTGAACGCCATACATGCTAGTAGGCAAGGCGAGTCGATATGCTAATTCTCCTACGCCATACATACCTCGGAGCTAACTTCCCTTTCTTGCTAAATCTCACTACCCCCTCATAGGTGAGACTTTTAGGAAAACGTGGTCACCGATCTTGAATTCAACATGTCTCCTCTTTAAGTCTACATAGCTCTTCTGTCTACTCTGTGCGGTTCGGATCCTATCTCGAATGATCGAGATCTTCTCCAAGATTTGCTGAACCACCTCTAGCCCATTAGTGCTTCATCGCCAACTTCGGCTCCAACAGATAGGTGATGTACATGGTCTACCATAAAGAGTCTCATAAGGTACCATGTTGATGCTTGAATGGTAACTATTGTTGTAGGCAAACCCAATCGACCTCAAGTGATCCTCCCAACTTCCTTTAAAATCAAGCATACATGCTCTGAACATATCATCCATCACTTGATTCACCATTTTCGTATGTCTATCAGTTTGAGGATGAAATGCAGTACTCATATCCAAGGTAGTATCCATAACCTTTTGCAAACCACCCCAGAACTTCGACGTAAAACGTGCATCTCGATCAGAAACAATAGAAACTGGAGCTCCGTGAAGTCTCACTATCTCATCCACATATAGTTTCCCTAGCACGTCCATGGAGTACTTCATTGACACTGGAAGAAAATGTGCCGACTTCGTCAAACGATCGATAATCGCCCATATCGCATCGTGACCGTTCTTGGAATTAGGCAGTCCTGCCACAAAGTCCATAGATATTTGTTCACACTTCCAAAGAGGAATAGTCAATGGCTTCAACATGCCAGCAGGTCGTTGATGTTCTGCCTTCACTTGTTGAGACATAAGGCATTTTGATACAAATTCAGTCACGTCTTTCTTCATCCCGTTCCACCAGAATTGCCTGCATAGGTCCTTGTACATCTTGGTGTTCCCTGGGTGTACTGTATAACGAGATCGGTGTGTTCTACAAAGGACCTCCTCCTTGAGATCAGTAAAATCTGGGACGCACAATCTTGTCCCAAACCTCAACCCTCCATCGGGTCCAACTCTCCACTCGGATGGACATTCATCAAGCACATCTACTACGAGGTCTGTCAACTTAGCTTGTGAGAATTTATCTTGTGTCTAACCCTGAATGATCCTTGAGATGAATGTAGGTTACACAGAGACGCTACCAAGAAAGACCTTTGGTTCTCTTCCCGATGGTACCAAGTCAAATTCAGATGCAGTTTCGAGCATAATCCATTCTTGAACCATAAGAGAAGCTATCACACCTCTCGGTTTCCTGCTCAAGGCATCTGCCACCACGTTTGTTTTCCTAGGGTAATACTCCAATGTAAAGTCATAATCTTGAGGAATTTCATCCATCTCCTCTGCCTCATATTCAATTCATTTTGTGAGAAGAGATACTTCAAACTCTTATGATCCGAAAATAGTTGAAATTTCTCACCATACAAGTAATGTCTCCAAATTTTTAGGACAAAAACAACTGCAGCGAGCTCTAGATCATGAGTGGGGTAAGTCTTCTCATAGACCTTTAACTTTCTAGAGCCATACGCAACCACTCCTCCATGCTGCATCAACCTAAGCCTTGGAGCAAAGCATTACTATAAATAACATAGCCGCCCCCACTAGTGGGAATTGTCAACACAGGTGCCGTGGTCAAGCTAGTCTTTAGTTTGTTGAAGGTCTCCTCGCATGCTTCTGTCCACACAACTGATCGTCCTTCTTGGTCAACTTGGTCAATGATGATGCAACTAGAAAAACGTTCAATGAACCTCCGGTAGTAACCTGCCAAACCAAGGACAATACGAATCTCAGTAGGGTTCTTTGGACGACTTCAACTCTTCACTACCTCCACTTTTGACGGGTATACTAATACACCATCCTTTGAGACTACGTGACCAAGGAACTTGACTTCTTACTTCCATAACTTACACTTCTCGAGTTTGGCGTACAATCTTGCTTCCTTTAGGTTTGCAACACCGTTCTCAGATGCACCACATGCTCTTCTTGAGACTTGGAGTATATCAGAATGTCATCCACAAATACTACAACAAACTCATCCAAGTACGGGCTAAAAATTTGGTCATCAAACTCATAAAGACATCTGGTGAATTTGTCAGACAAAAGGGCATGACCACAAACTCATAGTGTCCATACCGGGTCCTGAAAGCTGTCTTCGATATATTTTCTTTCTTGACCCTGAGTTGATTGTAAACGGATCTCAAAGCAATCTTAGAGAATACCGTAGCCCCTTTAAGCTGATCGAACAAGTCATCAATCCTAGGCAAGGGATACCTATTCTTGATGGTCACCTTATTCAGTTCCATGTAGTCCACACATACCAACTGTCACGACCCTGAAATTTCAAGTAAGAAACTCGAAATTGAAGCCATGAAAATCTCTAAAACAATCTCAATAAAATGAAATCATCTTATCTTATCCTCCCAGCGTATCGTTACTGAGTTCCTAGTACGTCTCAGTCGAATTGATTATTACAAACCCAATTTATAATTCACGCATTATATCAAATGGAAATATAAAATCCTCTCAATCCTCACCACAAAATAAAATAAGGAAACTTTGAAGTTTTTAGAGTAGTCCATCAATTCTGCTAATCCACATAGGGCTGGGCGCGAGTTTAGCCCGGGCTATTTTTTTCAGGGCCCGGGCCCGGCCTGGTTGTAGTATGACGGGCCGGGCTTTGTTCTTAAAAAATCAAGGCCCGGGTAAAACCCGGCCCGGGTCAGTTAATTGCAGGGCCCAGGTAAAACCCGGACCGGTATCATCCGGGCCTCACTATGTTTTTGGTTATGTTCCAGTGTCATTGTATCTATTCTATAAGTTTAGGATCACTTACGAAAGCCAATTACATAATGATACCTAATGTCCTGGGTTTCCGGGTTTTTTTTGTTTACGGATTTGAAGGCCCGGGACCGGCCCAGACATAACAAAGCCCGGCCCGTTTATCACATGACAACACACGAGCCCGAAAAAACGCCCGGCCCGCCCGGACGGGCCCGTCGGTCCGGTCTGGGTTTCTTTTCTTCTTCGGGCTTTTTGCCCAGCCCTAAATACACACCTACAGAACTATCCTCTACACCATTGAATAAGTGCACCGGGATTGTAAACACAAACCCGGTAAGCTTTGCAGCTCGTATGAGTAAAATAACAATATAACTCGCATATAACAACAAAAGAAAAATACTAAAAACAATTAATTATAAATGTATACATGAGTCATTGGACGGCCCATCTGGTTGTCAATAATATCTGAAAATATAAGTGCTCATGAGAAATCGGGCAACCCATCTGTTTACCCAAATACATTTATAATACGGGTACTCATGAGACCCAGGTACTCATATGTTACCCCTCATGAAGTACGCCGCCAGACATTGGGCAACCATCTGTTACCCAATATCCAAAAATATGGGTACTCATAAGTCGGTAACTCATCTGTTACCTCTCATGCTAGTACACCGGCAGACAGACTAGAGCTCTAACTGAATCGTAACCGTCGCCTAGCAAAGGCTAGGTCCCGACATGCCAACACGTCTGAAGACAGGTCCGTAGACAGAAAAACGTTTTAACATAACTTAAGTTAAAACCACGTACAATACATTCATCACATGTTATTGTACAAGAAGACAAGTTATTCATGCTTAAATAAAATAAATATCAGTGCGATAAATAAACTCAGTTGGAAATAGAAATGTGATAGTATATGATATAGCAATTCATATATATGTATCGATTTTACCATTTATACACATATACAACCCACTATACCATATACATATAATTTGATCTTTTGAAATAAAACGTAACTATGAATCACCACTAAGGGTAGACTCATCGTAGTGAGATTTAGTCACCTTATTTTCCCGAGCATAATTTTCCACAATTTCGAAAGCAAATCCTTACTTGTTTCGTTGATCACCTAGATTAGATATGATGTGATTAGAAACGTTGCGTAAAACCTCAAATGCCGAAACAGTACTAATTTTTTACTGTTTAGCAATGTTCGGTTTTTACGAAATTATTGTTCACGTGAATACTATTCACGTATTACTGTTCATGTACGTACTATTCACATAATATTGTTCATATACATACTGTTTACGTATTACTTTTCATATATGTACTGTTTACGTATTACATTTCATATATATACTAATACATCGTAAATACTGGTTTCAGTAAATACTAATTACCGATTTACCTTTTAGAAAATTACTTTTACAATTACTGTACGTAAATTACTTTTTACATTTACTGTTCATGCACCGCCGCACGTGGGATTCACACGCCAGCTCCAGCAGCCGCGCGTGGGGCCCACGCACCGATTCCAAAAACGGCGCGTAACTCGCCCACCACCGCCCAAAACCCCTCCTTTTCTTCCTCTACCCTTCTACGGCCTAAGGCCGCCTCTAGCCCATCTCACCTCCCCTCACGCGCCGCCTAAGGTGGTGGTACTCATTCCTCCTCCTTCTCCGATTCTCCACCAAATCGACACAATTTCAACCCCATTCAATCACAACAATCACATTATACAAACCCTTACCTAGGTTGAGTCTTGAAACCACTGGAATATCGCTGGAGAAGCTTGAACTAGGCGGCGGTCGAGTTCGAGCAAGGGGGAAGGCGACGGCGCGAATCAAGTCCAAATCACTCGCATACGGCGTCAAAGGGTGGAGAGGGATAAGCGCCGAGAGCTTGCTTCGCCGGAAGTGGAGTTTGAACGGCGGTAGAAATTGCAGAAGGTTCGGGTTCTTGCGCGGCTTCACGGCGGCGAAAGGAGGCGTGTGGAGCTCGAGGGTCGTTGCGGTGGACCGTGCAAAGCTTTTGAGCGAGGCGGTAAGAGCCACGAAGGTCGGCGTCGTGGAGATCGCCGGTGAAGGTGAAGGGGAGAGAAAGAGAATCGGGGAGAGAGAGAGAAGAGTTGCGGGGGAGAAGAGAGAGAATGAGGGTTTCCGAAAATGGAAACCCTAGCCCATAATAATTCCTTTCTATGCCATTTTCCAAAATCGGAAACTAAATTCCGTCGCTAAAAACTTTCACGTACGACGTCCGATTAGAACGCGTGATGTGTCCACGAAATCGTATCAACAAGCTCTACAACTCTCGTGAATGAAGTTTTTGAAAACGAACGACGGAGTAAAAGTCGACTCTCGCGTCTCGGAAACATAACGTTTTTCCAATTTTGCTTTCCGAAGACGTTTTCGTTTTCGATTCGACATCGTCGTGAAGTGAGAAAATGCGATTTATTAAATTTACCAAGTTTATAAATTTCTACGAATTCGTACAAATTGAACCCGAAAAATCGGGTCACTCCTCACGTTGCAACCCTATCTCATCGAAGCCACTATGATCAACATCTGCGATTCACAAATTTCAAATTCCATTTCTAGCTATCACGTCAACTTCTTCTACGTTTTTCACTCAACTTCATTCACTTTTTTTTTCTTCTGTTACCACTTCCATAGGCAGCTCTCGTCTTTTTTTTTCTTTTTTCTTTTTAAACTTGCCTAGCCTGGAAGACAACAACAACTACCTTCAATACAATATCCAACTTCTCTTCTATCTCGATGCAATTCAGAATCTAAAATGTGCTCAATGTTTTCGATTGTTTTTTTTTTTCTGAAATATAGACACACTTCAATTGCAATCAATCTTAACAATGGCAATCCGTAACTTCCACCCTTGACTTCAGCTACACATTACAACCCCCAAACTTATTTCTCCAGCACACTATCTATCTCTACTTCAATACTTCTCATATGTGTCTGCACTGTTCCATCAGTTTCTCAGAAATAAGGTAGGATATGAGTTTAAGGGTAAAGGGTTGGGAGATGTGTTAATGAAAGAAAAGGCTTATTTTTGGCTCAATGGGGATAACTAAGGGATATTATATATGATTAGGGACAAAGGCTATTTGGCTTTGGTGCCCACTCTATATCTGAACTGTGCGCAGCAATATAAAGCCTCGAGAGTCATTGAAACAAGTTCTAGGACAATAATGAGATCATGTATAACCTATCTAGCAAGAAAGAACACATAACTAACATACCACTCTCAAGAATAGGCAATCGGCTCAAATATATACTCACATAGGTTATATAAGTCTACACTAATCCCCCACATGCTTCACTAGATCACAAATTTTCATGTTAGCCATAGCCGTTTTATTTCAAGCATAACCATCATAAGAAAGCATTAGCAAAAGATTGATGTCCAGACCTAAAACCATGCTCATCATAATTATCAGCTTTATAGAAATCTAATTCATGGTCTCATCCTAGGTGTTGGAAGAATCTAACACAACCAAAACACACCAGAAACAAAACAACACAGACTTATACCTAATTTTTTTCATTTTTTTACTAAGCTAAACTCTACCACATACGAAGCTATTAAAAACAAAAAGAAGAATTTAAATCTAATCCTTCCCCCCAAACTTATATGAAACATTGTCCTCGATATTGAAAATATTAACCAGCATGAATGCATCAAACAAGTAAGGGAAGAACACAAAAAGGAAAAGGAATTAAAGAGCAAAGATTGAGTTTAGAGCTCCCTGGATGTAGACAAGAGGAAGAAAGACCGAGACATGCTCCACATAGAAACTGCATGGCTGTTGGAATTGAAGTCTAGATTCCAGTAATGTCAGAAACTGGCATTGGTGTCATATAGTAGCAGATTCAGTACTGTCCTTTGTTGAGCAGTTGTTCATCACCAACACCCTTTAAAGTCTTCAGCCAGACATAGCCTTAAAGCACCATAATTAAGTGGAAGAGGGAGGGCCAGCAAGATGCAGACCATCCTTTTGTACATCGAAATTAGGCTTCAAGTAATGCTTTAACCTCTACCCATTAACCTTGAAGAGATTCCATGTGGTCATATTTTGAATTTTCACAGCTCCATGAGGAAAAACTTGGTCAAATAGAAAGCAATCTTTGACTTTCCTAGTGAAACTAGGAGAAAATTTGAGTCAGCATGCTTGCAACTTTCGGATATGTTCATGACTTTCTATGTGATATGGATTCAGAATTGTTAAAGAGGAATTGCTCCGAACTTAGAGCACCATCAACTATATTGAATTGCTCAGAACTTATGCTTGCAACCTCATGGGCGGGCTGATCTCCACAGGGTAAGCGAGGATGACGATCACCCTTACTATTGTGTCCTTGCAAGTTCACTCGATATTTCTGGAGCTAAGAGTCCGTTAAGAGTTTTTAGAAGAAGTTAATTCGTATTGTGTGTTCTTCCTTGCATTTGTTTTCTTCTTGTAGTTGTTTTAGTATTTCCAATGTATAAGATAGCCTCACCATTTGTTATTGTATCTATTTATTGGGTTGTCATTCTTTGTAAATTTGGGCCGGTGACACTTTCACCACATTCCATTGTAAAAGTTCGAGTTAATTAATTCATGGAAAAGATTTTGAGATGTTCATTTCTGTTTGTAAAAGAAAAAGTTTGTTCAAAATTTTTTCTATTGCAGTTTTCTCTCAAGTTAGTGAGTGTTCAGAGTAAAACTTATTCTCTCTATCTGCTTGCTAATCTCCTTTTTAACCCAACTGTACTGGCCACATCCCTTTCCGGGATGTGACATAATCATCCCTTTGCTTATTTGTGAGGGTAAGATAATCAAATAACGGATTTGTCAATTCTTAAGTTGGTGGCTCTCTAGATTACTGGTTTGATAATAGCAATGATGAACCATAGGAGTAGCTCAACTGGTGTAAATGTTAGGAATTATAACTGAAACTAAAGCTATAAAGAAACAGCCTCTCGATTAAAAACTAGGAGCAACTCAATCAATATGCTTATTAAAAAAAAACAAATCAGTTGAATTACTAGAAATCAGAAAACCAAATCTATATGTCAAAAAGGGTTTACACTTGCATTATAAAAAGGACATAGCAAATACTTGATCCTTGAACATAATTATACATTTTCAACCAATCAGCCCAAAGATACATGAAAATGTTCGTCTTGTTCTCCATGCATATATCCCGTGCAGAATTTTCAAGATAGCAACTACCATGTTATATTTCACTTTACAAAACATGCATATGCGCAAGTGCTCAATTTTTCTTATCCAATTGACCTTCCTCATTGTCATCATCATATGCCTTCGTTCTCGTCTTTGGAGCCCAACCACTAACGACACTGGAATGTATCCGGTCAATGAATATTGCTCTCTTGAAGTTAGATCCCATCTTCATCAAGTCATTGCATTACACAGAAAAAGAATTAAAATCGTCAGGTTAAACTAAATTGAAAGTGTATGCTAAGAACCTTGGAAGGAAAAACAAGGTAAATCATATAGTCGTGAACTCAACAAACCTGTGTGACAATGGCATAAAGTGGTAGAGTGCTGTAACTACAAAGGAACTGAATGATCAACCTAAAGTGAAATAACATATATGAAACAGAAAGAGAAATTAGTCATAAATTAAGCATAGTCTAATTTTGAAACAAGATATATAACTCTTACGTACGTACCCTATAACAATTGTAAGGAAAATGTATCGTTTTCTTCCCATTATGCAAGTGTCAAGACCATATTGTAACTGATAAAATAACAACATACCACAGTCCATAATAAATATGCCAATCGAAAGCATTTTGGAAAGAATGAAATGGATCAAGAGCAGAATAAATTTGGGTCGACTAAACCAAAATGTTCGTGTGATGGTTTAGCTATCAAATCCCCTTATACTGCAATATGTTTCTCAGCAACCTCGTGAGCCAACTGGAGGATTATATGTTGCAGCTTTGTTCCTACAGCAAGTAGAAGCTGTAGAAGCAAATTATTGTACATATAAAAATTAGGTTAGTAATTAAGGTATATACACACACACTATAGTAAAGCGAAAATGGGTTGCTCAGAATAACTGACCAACAAGGATAATAACATTTATATATTAAAAAACTTTGCATAACAACTAACCAACATGGATTATAACAGAAATTCAAAATTATTTTAATTTTTATATATGAAAAAAATGTGGTAGCTGTATGAAAATCTTTCTCACTACCTTAGATTTCTCTACACACACGCATAATGGATGGTGGTTGCTAGTGTGTGTGGTATATATAAAGGTGGATTAGCAGGTGCAGACGGCCTGGCTGTCCCATTTGTGCTGGCCGGAGCTCTTTTGGTGACCCACGGCGGATGAAATTGTGAAATCACCGGAATCTGCCTAGAAACTTGAACTTTGTAGATTCCAGCAGCCGTTGGTCGCTGATAGAGTTATGGCCGACACAAATGGGACATTCGGGAGGTGGGGAATGTTGTTGTTGTGGTCTGGCCCGCCGTTACGACCAGAAATGCCTAATTTGCATGGTGCGGATGTCCGCATGAAAAACGGCATGTATATATATATATATATATATATATTAGACTCGTTCTCGTGTGATGCACATGTTTTCATCGAACGGGTTTACATAATTTTATTTTGAGTATTTTATTAAAAAGTAAATTTTTATGTAATTTTGTTTACTGTAAGGATGGTTTTGACAAATCACAATGATCAAGCATTTATGTTTTTATGTAATTGTCTTTCTGCTTATGTGTGAGGTAAGATTACAAAGGAGCAAATTTGGAAGTTCATATTTTGGCGACTTTCTTGGGTACTGGCTTTATAGTAGTGTGTGTGTGTAGGAGGATTATCAGGTGCGGACGTCCTGATTTCGGCAACGGCAGGCCGCAATGACGGGGTGAACAACAACAGCCATACTTCCCACCTCCCGGCGATCCCGTCTGTGCTGACCGAGCTCCATCAGTGACCTACGGTGGCCAGAATGGCGAAATCGCCAGAATCTACCCAGAAACTTAAATTTTGCAAATTCCAGCCACTGTGGGTTTCCGATGAAGCTTCGGCCAGCACAGAATGGACCGCCGGGAGGTGGGAAGTATGGTTGTCATTGTTCGCCCCGTCATTACGGCTTGCCGTCGCTGAAAAAGGCGAATCCGCACGGTGCGAACGTCCGCACCGGGAACGACCTATATATATATATATATATATATATATATATAAACAAGTAAATCAAAGTACTTGTGTCTGCAGTCAAATATATATTATCATAATTACCTTGTGGCAGCATATTAGAATTAACTTTTACGTAACCTCATTCACATATGTGAATTAGGCTAACCTATGTGTATTCAATATCTAATGAAAATTAAAATTAATCGAATTATATACTTACTTTGCATATACTGCAAGCTTTACAGGTCGTAGTACAAGCAAACAGTTTCCACATCGATTATGATAGCTTTCTCAAATAGAAAGAGGTTTTAATGGCAATTAGCATGATCCTCAAATATATATCAGTTTTAAGTTTAAATACGTTAGTTTGATCAGTAAAATTCTAAGTGACCTATAAACTCAATTATAATGTGTGGAATATAAAATAATATTTAGAATTAGTGCAAGCATACGAAATTAAGTTATATGGTAATTGCAATATAAAGTAGATATGAACTTAAGGGAGAATGAACATTTCAACAAAAACTTTTAAAATCTTATCCATTTCAATTTCCTATTACCTATTTCTGTTTAACGTGAGTTATATAATATAATTTAGGGATGTAAATCATGTAGTTAGTACTTATTTATTCTGTATATGGTAGTACATAGTACGTAGGGTTGTAATACAATGTATTTTCTATATGTAGCCTCCAGTGTTAGATGAATAGATATCATAAAAGTTATTAAATCGTGTCATATTTGAGTATTTCAATGTTTACAACTACAATTACCTTACTACCTTTATTACATATCACCCCCTTTCTCTCACTTCTTCTATCCAGATCTTCTCTCTCTACCGCCAAAAACAAAACAAAAGATCTTCTCTCTCTCTCTTCTCGACAATGTTGGTGGCCACGATGACACCGCCTCGGCAAAGATGACAACGTTCACCGACGACACCCTCTCTTTCTCTCCCAACATCACGCCATCATCATCGGCAACTCCTCTTTCATCGTCATGGCCATCTTCCTTATCGTCGATTGTCGAGTTGCAATGAGAGTTACTTTGTGGGTTTTGATTTCAGTGTCTTGATAAGGTGCAATTGTACATCCTATTTGAAAGGTCTCCCAATGATAACAATGTAGGTATGTGCGAATTGGAGATTTTAGTTGATAGAGATGATGAGATATTCACTAAGTCAGTTGAAACTAGGTATGTGATGATTTTCACTATATTTATGGGGGTCAGTAACGATTACTAACATGATTATTGGGGTCAGTAATGATTATTAAGGGTGAATAACGTGATTCTTGGAGTCAGTTGTATCACTAACATGATTACTCGGGGTCAGTAACGTAATTATTGGGGTCAGTTATATCACTAACATGATTACTGGGGGTCAGTAATGTGATTTCTGGGGGTCAGTTATGTGATTTCTAGGGGTCAGTAATTTATTATTGAGTTATTGGGGGTTAGAAATTTATTGCCAATAGTATCAGTGATCGGATTTGCAATTCCGATGTCGAGTGACCAGATTTCCTCTTCTGACCATTGGTTATTTGAAATTTATTATGAGTTACTGGAGGTCAGTAATTTATTCCAGTGACCGTTGGCTGGACTCTGGTGGCCGTCAAAGTCTCTCTATTTAATAGGTGTGAGGGTAAAATGGTCTTAAAATGTATATATTTAGTGGAAATGTATTGATTTGGGCAAATTATTAGTAACCTTGTGTTGAAATGGGTAAATTTTAAAATGTATCATTGAAATGGGCAAAAAATGGGCCAAATTAGTACTAAATGGACGTTTTCTATAGATCAATATGTACTCACAAAGAAAGGAATACGGCTGAATGCGGGCTCAGCCCGGGCTTTTTTTTTCAGGGCCCGAGCCCGCCCAGTTGTAGTATGACGGGCCGGGTTTTGTTCTTAAAAAATCAGGGCCCGAGTAAAACCCGGACCGGTATCATCCGGGCCGAGCCCGCCCGGTTTTCCGGGCCTAACTCTATTTTTGGCTGGTTGGTGGCGAATCGTCAGTGCGAGGCGACGACAATAGGAATCATGGGATTGGAATTAGTTAAGTTTAGGGTTATTTGGTTATGTTCCAGTGTCATTGTATCTATTATATAAGTTTAGTATCACTTACGAAAGCCAATTACATAATAACACCTAATTTCCCGGGTTTCGGGGTTTTTTTGTTTAAAAATTTGAAGGCCCGGGACCGGCCCGGACATAACAAAGCCTGACTTGTTTATCATATGACAACATATGAGCCCGGAAAAAAACCCCGGCCCGCCCGGACGGGCCCGTCGGTCCGGTCTGAATTTTTTTTCTTCTTCGGGTTTTTTGCCCAGCCCTAGGAAGGAATTAACGATAGCCAGAAATATGCATGAATTCCTGCATAGGAGGGACACAATATCATTAGTGGATAACGAACAATACAAAAACCATGCAAGAAGTTCTACCCATATCAACAAAACTATGTGAAAATGTAAGAAAACAAATTTGATGAAAGATAAAGCATATTACACAGACCAGACATGCATATTCCTATTTAATACAGAAAAGTATACTGTATATTATTTGAGATCAATTTTTATATAAACAATAATCATGCATACCATCAACATTGATAAGCAGAAAGAAAACCGCAGATATCCATAGATACCAACTGCAACAAATGCAACCATGTGATCTAGGCCTCATCATTTAGCCCACGGATCCGAAAAACTCGCAGAGACCCGCAAGTTCAATGGGCTTTTACCCGACCCGACCCGCGAGAAAGCAGCCAAAACCCGCTTTCGTGGGTAGGGGGCCGAGCTTAGATTAGAGGGGTGAAACCCGACCCAGCCCGTGGGCCCAAACCGCCAAAATCCCGCAAGACCCGGCCCGTAAAAGCCCGCCCAATAATAAAATATTATACATACATATTTTATTAGATTTAGAATAAAACTATCGCATTATAAGCAATTATATGAAGGAAATTTCTCGGGATCAATCAACACGAGCCAATATGATTGATATATATATTTAGTGACCCTGTTAAAATATCATCCAATTCGGACCTCGTCTGACCGTCGAAATTTCCGATAAACAAAAAACAACACTAATATGTCATAAAGGAATACCCATTACTAAAATACAAAAACCGAAACCGTTTGCATATCTGAAATCACCTAATTTTTGTCACTGATTATGTGCGGTCACATCAAAGAAACCCATTTGGCAAAGCCCCGGTCAATGGGGATTTTAATCTGTCAAAACGCCACCTTTTTAGTTGACCGTATGGACGAACGGTTAAAGCATGTCCAAAACTGACGAAATTTTTACGGGTTTCCTAAATATATATATTGATTACATCTGCTGGTGTCGATCAACCATATTTTGAATTGGAGTTGGCGATCGCCTAAGTGTCCGCTAATGTATCATAACTTTTTATATTAGGTTTATAATAAAACTATCGCATTATGAAGCAACTATATAAAAGAAATTTCTCGGGATCGATCGACACCACCTGATGTGATTGGTATAAATAGTGACTCTGTAAAAATTTCATCCAATTCGGACCTTGTTTGACCGTCGGAATTTCTGGTAAACCGAAAACACCCCCAATATGCTCTAAGAGATGACCCATTACAAAGATGCGAACGCCAAAACCCGTTTGCATATCTGAAATCACCTAATTTTTGTAATCTATCGTGCGCGGTCACACTAAGGAAACTCATTTAGTAAAGCCCCGGTCAATGGGGTTTCAATATGTCAAAACGCTTCTTTTTTGTTGACCGTAGGTACGAACGGTCAAAGCATGTCCAAAACAGACGAAATTTTTAGGGGTCCCTAAATATATATACTGATGACATCTGCTTGTGTCGATTGACCATATTTCAAACTGGAGTTGGCGATCACCTAAGTGTCCACTAATGTATCATAACATTTTATATTAGGTTTAGAATAAAACTATCGCATTATGAAGCGACTATATGAAATAAACTTCTCATGATCGATCAACACCAGCCGATGTGATTTATTTGTATATTTAGTGACCTTGTAAAAGTTTCATCAAATTTGGACATCGTTTGACCGTCGGAATTTTCGGTAAATCGAAAACACCACTAATATGCCCTAAGAGAGGACTTCATACAAATATTCGAATGCCGAAAGCCGTTTGCATATCTGAAATCACTTAATTTTTGTTACCTATCATGGGCAGTCGCACTGAAGAAACTCATTTGGCAAATTCCCGATAAATGGGGTTTCAATATGTCAAAACGCCTTTTTTTTAGTTGACCGTTGGTACGAATAGATAAACAATGTCCAAAACGGAAGAAATTTTTACGGGTTCCGTAAATATATATACCGATCACATCTACTCGTGTCGATCGACCATATTTGGAACTGAAGTTGTCGATCACCGAAGTGTCCACTAATGTATCATAACCTTTATATTAGGTTTATAATAAAACTATCGCATTATGAAGTGACTATATGAAGGAAACTTCTCGGAATCGATCGATACCATCCGATGTGATCGGTATATATATTTAGTGACCATTTTAAAATTTCATCCAATTCGGACCTCGTTTGACCGTAAGAATTTCTAGTAAACCAAAAACAACACTAATATACCATAAGGGGAGACCCATTACCAAGATACGAATGCGAAAAGTTGTTTACATATTTTAAATCACCTAATTTTTGTCACCTATTGTGCATGGTCGCAACGAGGAAACCCATTTAGCATAGCCCTGGTCAATGAGATTTTCTTATGTCAAAACGCCTCTTTTTTTGTTGACCGTAGGTACCGACGGTCAAACCATGTTCAAAACAGATGAAATTTTTACACGGTCCCTAAATATATATATCGATCACATCTACTGATGTCGATTGACAATATTTCGAAACAAGAATTTATTTGTGACTTTTTTTAGAATATTTTCTAATAATTCTTTTATTATTTCAAACCCTTAAATTAGAGTCTTATATTTTTTTTCTAATACAAGCCCGCAAGGCTCGTCCCGTAAAAGCCTGCAAAAGCCAGTAAGACCCGCTTTATGTGGGTGGACTTAGATATTCATATTTGTGAAAATATTCAGCCAGACCATGTCCGTCAATTATTTAAATTTACTCAGGGCCGGGCCCATCTCGTTGACGAGTCCTAATGTGATCAACTAAAAAATCAAAATTTTATAAGTAAGGACATTGAAATTTAGGTGAATCAGCCTTATGATTTAGAGTTTGGAGTCTTTAACCGCTAAACCTAAACTCTATATAGAAGCAACATGAAATTTGAATTGGATAAATATTTCACAGATGACTTGCCTGATACCAACAACTTTCTTAAAATCATCTTCAAGGGTATGCACCATGTAATTATGAAAATCAAATTCGGGGTTACTCTTGCACTGAGTCTGAGCCAGAATAAGATATCAACAAGTAGAAGAGACAATTGAGAGGGAGTGATAACCAAATGCAAATGGAGGAAGCTTTAATTTTATGAAACATATTACCGAGATGAATCCTAGACGCAAAGTCAAATAATCTGATTTGGTTACTGATCCATAGAATTGGTTCTTAAAAGAATGCTGAGTATACACAAATTGAAAACCAAAGCATTAGTACATATAATAGTTCATTCAACATTGAAAAATGAACAAAAGAAAATATTGACTAACTTCATTAGAAAATACCTCTCAAAGTATCCAAATGTACATAAGTATCTCAGAACAAGACGTCACATAGTTATATTTTCGTGAAGTTTCTTTAATTAACAATGCTTATAGATTTTTTACAGTATAGTATAGTAACTTACTATCCAACCCTTGATGCGAACATTTTGACCGATACCCAAATAATGATCCTTGACAAAATCATGATCTTGAACATTGGTAACCTTCGCTTGACCTACACCAACTCAATTCATGAATTTCTAATGATATACATACAGACTTATCTGAAGATAAATGTGCTCTCTATATGAATTCTAATCAAAATTAATGACTTATTTGAAATTTTGAATTCCTAAATAGTACGTGCGCCCGGCCCTCCCGATGATTTTCATGGTCATTTTTTTTTATTTCTTATTGGGACATTGTTGGTGCTTGTGTAATTGAGGCGAGGCAGTTCAGTTTTTTTTTTTCCAAAAAAGTTCGCTACAACGTTCTCACAACTCTAGCATGATTATTCTTATTCGGAAGGTGGACCTTGCCGACTCTATTAAGTAATTCTGGCTTATTGCATTAGCATATTTTGTATTTAAAATTATCCCGAAGATTATCTCTATTTGTCTTGCTTCCTTTGCCTCACGGATTATTTCTCCGCAACAACATTCTTTTATACCCGGGCGGTACATAGTTGACACGTTGATTGCATCATGACTACTTTAGAGTGTATTAATCTATTCGACTCCAAGTATTATGGTGCAAAATGTTGCAATTAAGATGGATATTGCCAAAGCCCCCCTAACACACTTTCGTGAGGCTTCATCTTCAACATTTTTAGATTTTCACCCTAAGTTCGTGAACTGTGTTAGATTTTTAGATTTTCTCCACAGGTGGCATCAGCTCCTTCCCATGTTTAATTTACGGATGATGTGATAGTATTTTGTCGAGAGAATAAGTGTAGTTTGAAAGTACTTATGAACTACGAAGCACAAAAGCTTCACTAGATCTCTGGTTTCCGCTCCGGAATCGGAATCGGAAGCGGAAGCGCGCGGATGCGCACAAAAGCGGGTTGGAAGCGCGATTCCAGAAAAGTTGTTTTTGGGAGCGCATCAGAAGCGCACGTTTCCAATTTGGAATCGTGTTATCGCAATTAAAGAGGATGCGTGAGGATAGTTTAGTAATTATTTCTCACTTAATTTTCAAACCCTACAATTCAATCACAGAAGTGAGAGAACTCATCTTTCTCACTTTCTCATGACGCCTCCCTTAGTCCCAAAGTCCGAATAGTCGAATAGGATCCAATTTTCCCAAATCCTAACAATTATCCACCAAAATCAAAAAACAATCTGTCATCACTCTTGAAGAATTTTTTTTCTGAAGGTATGCTACTCATTCTTTTTAGTTCTTAAACTCGCATAATGTTGTTTTCTGTGCAGTTTCTGCTTAGAATGATCTACAAACTTCAATACTAAAGCGATTGTGCTGATGTTTTTACATGTTTTAGAAGAGACAAGGGCGAACAGGTTTGTTGAACAATGTTTTTCGATTACAGACTCTGATCAAAGTATTTCGAGGCTTGCAATCTGACTGACGTGCACAAGACTGAGGTACTAGTGATGTTTTTGGTTTGTTTTCTAATGATGTTTAAATGTTTAAGTACTAATTAGATACTGATAAAGATGAAATGTGGACTTAGTTATGTTGTAAGAAAACAATAGATTATCCAATTTAAGATGGCTTCCCCCAAAATAAGCTTTATGGGCAGTTTAAGATGAAATTGTTTCTCTTTCGAGTTCTTAAATTCGCATAATATTTTTTTCTGGGCAGTTTCTGCTTAGAATGATCTACAAACTTCAATACTTATGCGATTGTGCTGATTATTTTACATATTTTAGAAGAGACAAGGGCGAACAAGTTTTATGAACAATATGTTTCGATTAGAGACTCCGAGCAAGGTGTTTTGAGGCGTGCGATCTGAGTGACGTGCACAAGACTGAGGTACTAGTGATGTTTTTGGTCTGTTTTCTAGTGATGTTTAACTATTTAAGTACTAATTAGGTACTGATAAAGATGAAATGTGGGTTGAGTTAAGTTGTAAGAAAGCAATAGATTACCCAGTTTAACATGGCTTCCCCAAAAATAAGCTTTCTGGGCAGTTTAAGATGAAATTATTTCTCTTTCTAGTTCTTAAACTCGCATAATGTTATTTTGTGGGCAGTTTTCTGATTAGAATGATATACAAACAATACTGATGCGATTGTGCTGATTGTTTTACATGTTTTAGAAAAGACAAGGGCGAACAAGTTTGCTGAACAATGTGTTTCGATTAGAGACTCCGATCAAGGTTTTTTGAAGCTTGTAATCTGAGTGACCTGCACAAGCCTGAGGTACTAGTGATGTTTTTGGTATGTTTTCTAGTGATGTTTAACTGTTTAAGTACTAATTAGGTACTTATAAAGATGAAATGTGGGTTTCGTTATGTTGTAAGAAAACAATAGATTACCCAATTTAAGATGGCTTCCCCTAAAATAAGCTTTCTGGGCAGTTTAAGATGAAATTGTTTCTCTTTCGAGTTCTTAAATTCGCATAACATTTTTTTCTGGGCAGTTTCTGCTTAGAATGATCTACAAACTTCAATACTTATGCGATTGTGCTGATTATTTTACATATTTTAGAAGAGACAAGGGCGAACAAGTTTGCTGAACAATGTGTTTCGATTAGAGACTCCGATCAAGGTGTTTTGAGGCTTGCAATCTGAGTGACGTGCACAAGACTGAGGTACTAGTGATGTTTTTGGTCTGTTTTCTAGTGATGTTTAACTGTTTAAGTACTAATCAGGTACTTATAAAGATGAAATGTGGGTTTCATTACGTTGTAAGAAAATAATAGATTACACACTTTAAGATGGCTTCCCCCAAAATAACCTTTATGGGCAGTTTAAGATGAAATTGTTTCTCTTTCTAGTTCTTAAACTCGCATAATGTTGTTTTCTGGGCCGTTTCTGATTAGAATGATATACAAACAATACTGATGCGATTGTGCTGATTGTTTTACATGTTTTAGAAGAGACAAGGGCGAACAAGTTTGCTGAACAATGTGTTTTGATTAGAGACTCCGATCAAGGTGTTTTGAAGCTTGCAATCTGAGTGACCTGCACAAGCCTGAGGTACTAGTGATGTTTTTGGTCTGTTTTCTAGTGATGTTTAACTGTTTAAGTACTAATTAGGTACTTATAAAGATGAAATGTGGGTTTCGTTATGTTGTAAGAAAACAATAGATTACCCAATTTAAGATGGCTTCCCCCAAAATAAGCTTTCTGAACAGTTTTAAGATGAAATTGTTTCTCTTTCGAGTTCTTAAATTCGCAATAATATTTTTTTCTGGGCAGTTTCTGCTTAGAATGATCTACAAACTTCAATACTTATGCGATTGTGCTGATTATTTTACATATTTTAGAAGAGACAAGGGCGAACAAGTTTGTTGAACAATGTGTTTCGATTAGAGACTCCGATCAAGGTGTTTTGAGGCTTGCAATCTGAGTGACGTGCACAAGACTGAGGTACTAGTGATGTTTTTGGTCTGTTTTCTAGTGATGTTTAACTGTTTAAGTACTAATTAGGTACTGATAAAGATGAAATGTGGGGTCAGTTAAGTTGTAAGAAAGTAATAGATTACCCAATTTAACATGGTTTCCCCCAAAATAAGCTTTCTGGGCAGTTTAAGATAAAATAATTTCTCTTTCTAGTTCTTAAACTCGCATAATGTTGTTTTCTGGGCAGTTTCTGATTAGAATGATATACAAACAATACTGATGCGATTGTGCTGATTGTTTTACATGTTTTAGAAGAGACAAGGGCGAACAAGTTTGCTGAACAATGTGTTTCGATTAGAGACTCCGATCAAGGTGTTTTGAGGCTTGCAATCTGAGTGACATGCACAAGACCGAGGTACTAGTGATGTTTTTGGTCTGTTTTCTAGTGATGTTTAACTGTTTAAGTACTAATTAGGTACTTATAAAGATGAAATGTGGGTTTCGTTATGTTGTAAGAAACCAATAGATTACCGACTTTAAGATGGCTTCCCCCAAAATAAGCTTTATGGGCAGTTTAAGATGAAATTGTTTCTCTTTCTAGTTCTTAAACTGGCATAATATTGTTTTCTGGGCAGTTTCTGCTTAGAATGATCTACAAACTTCAATACTAATGTGATTGTGCTGATTGTTTTACATGTTTTAGAAGAGACAAGGGCGAACAAGTTTGCCATTGTCTATATTTTTCGATTAGAGACTTCGATCAAGGTGTTTTGAGGCTTTCAATCTGAGTGACATGCACAAGACTGAGGTACTAGTGATGTTTTTGGTCTGTTTTCTAGTGATGTTTAACTGTTTAAGTACTAATTAGGTACTTATAAAGATGAAATGTGGGTTTCGTTACGTTGTAAGAAAACAATAGATTACCCACTTTAAGATGGCTTCCCCCAAAATAAGCTTTATGGGCAGTTTAAGATGAAATTGTTTCTCTTTCTAGTTCTTAAACTCGCATAATATTGTTTTCTTGGCAGTTTCTGCTTAGAATGATCTACAAACTTCAATACTAATGTGATTGTGCTGATTGTTTTACATGTTTTAGAAGAGACAAGGGCGAACAAGTTTGCCATTGTCTATATTTTTCGATGAGAGACTTCGATCAAGGTGTTTTGAGGCTTTCAATCTGAGTGACGTGCACAAGACTGAGGTACTAGTGATGTTTTTGGTCTGTTTTCTAGTGATGTTTAACTGTTTAAGTACTAATTAGGTACTGATAAAGATGAAATGTGGGTTTAGTTAAGTTGTAAGAAAGCAATAGATTACCCAGTTTAACATGGCTTCCCCCAAAATAACCTTTATGGGCAGTTTAAGATGAAATTATTTCTATTTCTAGTTCTTAAATTCGCATAATGTTGTTTTCTAGACAGTTTCTGATTAGAATGATCTACAAACAGTACTGATGCGATTGTGCAGATTGTTTTACATGTTTTAGAGGAGACAAGGGCGAACAAGTTTGCTGAACAATGTGTTTCAATTAGAGACTCCGATCAAGGTGTTTTGAGGCTTGCAACCTGAGTAACGTGCACAAGACTGAGGTACTAGTGATGTTTAACTGTTTAAGTACTAATTAGGTACTGATAAAGATGAAATGTGTGTTTAATTATGTTGTAAGAAAACAATAAATTCGCATAATATTGTTTTCTGGGCAGTTTCTGCTTAGAATGATCTACAAACTTCAATACTAATGTGATTATGCTGATTGTTTTACATGTTTTAGAAGAGACAAGGGCAAACAAGTTTGCTAAACAATATTTTTCGATTAGAGACTCCGATCAAGGTGTTTTGAGGCTTGCAATTTGAGTGGCGTGCACAAGACTGAGGTACTAGTGATGTTTTTGGTCTGTTTTCTAGTGATGTTTAAGTACTAATTACGTACTTATAAAGATGAAATGTGGGTTTAGTTATGTTGTAAGAAAGCAATAGATTACCCAGTTTAAGATTACTTCTCCCAAAATAAGTTTTCTAGGCAGTTTAAGATGAAATTGTTTCTCTATCTAGTTCTGAAATTCGCATAATGTTGTTTTCTGGGCAGTTTCTGGCTTTCTACTTAGAATGATCTAGAAACTTCAATAGTGATGCGAATGTTCTGATTGTTTTACAGGTTTTAGAAGAGACAAGGGCGAACAAGTTTGTTGAACAATGTTTTTCGATTAGAGACTCCGATCAAGGTGTTTTGAGTCCAATCCGGGATGTGACAATATAAACTTGGTATCAGAGCGGAGTCTTTCCTCGACCCATTGTTTTTAAAATGTTTTAAAACCTCGGATACCAAAAATACCTTCGTTGGCTCGTGTTCTAGTTTCCTTTTCCATTTCCATATTTATTTTCATACATTCTTGTCCTCTTTTAGGTTTGCATCCTTGATTAGGAACCGTTGTATCTAACCTTAAGTCACGTATGAGTGACTTTTTCTGAATGAATTACATCATCACAATTTCAGTAGTGCTTAGTTTCCAAACATCTAATACCCTTCGTGTTTCAAATCAACTTTCTACGAATAGTTCTATTTTCGCTAGACGATTTGTAATTTTCTTAAGGTTGAAACTTCAATCTTATTTTCGCGACAACCCAAATAAAATATTTACTTTGAGATTGCAAAGTGACCTCATGTTTAAACTACACATTGTGTTACCTGTCCTTGGAACACAATTATCATTTCCTATCCTCTCTCTAAATTTGAGAATTTCTCTGCTTGCGAGTTTACTTGAACTCTTTCTGCTAAAATTTGTTCTATTACAACTTCATATTTGAAATCTGCCAAGCCTAACTCATGTGTATGTTCCATTGGCTTGTGCACCCTAATAGTTGTAATATTTGTTCCCAGTTTGTATAACTCGAAAGTTTCAAAAAGATATTTGACAAGTTTGTAGAAAATCCCTAGCTCCATTTGCTATTTAAATTGAGGGTAAATTGTGAAAATGAATTTTAGTTTCCAAGTTGTCTATTTGAAATCAGAGAAAACCAAAGTCTTACTTTACCAAGTTCGTTTTGCAAAGATCAGTCAATTCTTATGGCTCATTTTCTCTTTCTTATGTCGTTTGGGAAAAATAATCATACAACATGCTAGCATTAGTGAGCCCATTGTGTTTATTGGAATAATTGGTCAAAGGAATCCCCACAGCCGTAACGATTGGGAAATGTTTCCCATCTAACTTAAGGATTGAGAGACGAAGGATCTCGATCTTTTTCTATTTATAGCTTGTTGGACAATAGAATCCGATGGAGAGTCTACAACACCACCGAAAATGTACATTGGACTAGTTATCGCTCCATCATCGACTTTTCAGTCCAACAAAACACTTTAAAACACAAGAAAATAATTTGTAAAGTCAGAAAAATAAATTAGAGCGTTAGAAACGCTCATGTCGACGTGTAATTTAATATCAACGTATTAAAATACGTTAATCGACAAATATCGATTAAGTTAGTTCTAATGTGTTGGTTAAACGAGATTAAAAATCTCAGGTATTACAATTTTTCTGCCATGTCTTATATGTTCTATGAGATCTACATGTTAATAAACCTTCGAATCTACTTGTTGTTTAGATTGAGTGCTATTTTTGATGCCATGAGAGTAAAGATTGCTTAGACAATTTGATAAGGGCATTAGAGTTGTTTTCTTGAGTCTTGTAGAGTTATTAGTTGAGTCTTTTTGTGTAACATTGCTAAGTGAATAACAACGTTAAATGTGGGAAAATTTGATAGGAGAATATAATGCGACGTTCTTGATATGTTATCCATTTCATTTACTTTAGTTATTCTCTTAATAATGTCCTATTTAACTTAATTTATTTTTTTAGGTGTATTGAACCAAAATAAGAGAAATATATGTTTACAAGACCAAAAGGCGCAAAGAAACTCGGAATCAGGATTATGCTTATGCAGAACAGTCAACCTCAACGGATCATAACGGGTAAAATCTTGGCGAAAAATTATGAGTAATATATCGATGGAAAGTCATATGTGTTTAGTTTCCAGAACAGTTAAAATCGCAGTAATATCAATTGTTTAGAGAAAGTTATGCTTTATTTAGTGAGCAGAGGTTGAACTATCCGAGGAGAAGTAATCATAGTTAAGAAAGAAAAGAAGCTGCATGATAGGAGAACTTTGTGCGACATTCTTAACATGATTTTACCTCCAATTGAACTTTGCTTAGCTTTTATTGTTGTAGTATTGAGTCATTTAGTCGAGTTAGGAGTCTGTGGTGGCGTTGGTTGTATTTTGGTGTTAAAATAGGTTGAAAAACAGAAATTGTCGAGATTCATATTTAGAGTAGGATTCCTTGTGTAACTAGGAAACCTAGTTAAATTAGAAGTCTTCATTAATCGGCATTTCTATCATATTTATGATATATTGAGAATCCTACTTGAATTATGAATCCTTTTTGGACTAGGAAACGTACTATTTAGGAAAATTCTACTTGAACTGAAACTCTTATTCCGTAACTTTCCTAATCGTACTTTCTTATTCTGTAACTTACTTGTCTTTATTCTTGTCTTTTATTATTTTCAGATTTTAAATATGAGATTGTGTAGCTAGATTGTCTTTATTCTTGTCTTTATTCCATCATCATCTCCACCGAGTTTCACCTTTTGCAGTCGTACCTCTAAGGTTCCTACAACGTGTGATTCTCACAACTCATCTCCATGACTTCCTTTATTTGTGTTAATCTAGAATTCTTTGTCTATGAAGATTGTAAGTTGTTGTTTATGTGGAAGTATTGGTTTTGTATTTGTTTTAGAATTTTCAGATTGTATTTGATATGTTTTTGAGACTATGCCGAATCTATGTTCTTATAATTATTAAAGTTTGTATTTCTATTTTTGTGTTCTACTCTTCTTTTACTTGCTCTTAGATAATTTTCAGATAAGTGCATACGAGTTTAGTGCTTGAATGCAGTCCCTAAAATTGTATTTGAGTGCTATCTTCATCATCCATATTGACACAAATCGAATCATGCTCTAAGTAGGTTCGGTTTGTGTTAATTAAGGTGGGAAATTCTGGAAATTTACATGTACCCCATGGTGAGTGACGCCACCGTGAAGCATGTCTCAAACAAAGATTTGGTGCTTAAATGTAATCTTGTTTGATTTCTACCCCAAGTGTTGTTAAACTTGATTGCATGCAATTTAGGTGAGGCCCTAAGTCAACCTAAATATCAATAGAAATCTTGCATGATCAGATGTTCTCCTAAGGCTCTAATTGTATTGGTGTTTAAAAGTATGTAATCAGATGAATTAGAATGCATGATAGAACCAAACATGTAATTGTGTGGTGCTTTGGTAAATTCAGTTTAGTTTGGTAAAAAGAAGTCGATCATGTAAATAGTAATTTATGTTTTATTTTAGTAGTTAATAATCAATGCCAAACCCCCCATTTTCTGTTAACACTAAAAGTTTAGAGTTCCTATCAATTCTCCGGACTGAACGATCCATGTTTATTATATACTAACGATGACATTTTACAGTGTTAATTGTGAGACGTCTTAGAACGTTCCATCAGTGCAACCACGAATTGGGCTTTTACTAGGGCTTTACTCAGCAT
Source organism: Argentina anserina (assembly GCF_933775445.1). Classification (NCBI taxonomy): domain Eukaryota; kingdom Viridiplantae; phylum Streptophyta; class Magnoliopsida; order Rosales; family Rosaceae; genus Argentina; species Argentina anserina. The sequence continues at coordinate 9,063,819 of NC_065878.1, read as the reverse complement.
CCATTATGGACAAAAAATGAGTTATTTCAATCCCTTGGATCACTTGAGAATCATCTAAAAGAAGGGCCAATATGAGTTCAACTTTATAGGGTTTCTTCCCTATATAAAGGACACTTGATTAATGAGTTGGGGACTTCCTTTTTGCCACACAGCAACTCCCCTCTCTTCTATGCTCTATGTCTCGTCCCCTTTTCCCTCCACCAAACTCTAGCTTTGTTTAGGTTTTTGTTTTCTATTTAGCCATAGACATAGTTTGTGATAGTTCAAGTTTTCCTTGGCATGATTCAAGCGTGTTGAAGAACAAAAAGTGTAAACTATGACTTTCTTTTGTTATTCTATTTTTAATTTTAGTATTTTTCATTGTTCTTCCTTCTTACTCTTTGTGATGTGATTGTTATTTAATTACCTAAAAGCATGTTGTTTTGGTTTGAAGTACTTATGATTATATGTGCTTCATCTGGAATGTAGATTTAGGTTGTTAGCGGCATGCGTGGATCTAAGTAAGATTGGTAGAGATTAATCATATGTTGCATACTAACGTATAAATTGTCAGATGTATGCTCGAATTTGTGTGTTAGTATGTCCAAATTGTGCTTGTACTTAATGATTCATGTAATATGGAGCATGTTTGTGTTACATGGAATTTCTCTAGTATTGTCAGAGGCGTTCTTGGGTACTTGGGATAGTTATTATAGACATGAGAGTTTACTTGGCCGCGTGAGCTATTTTTACTTGAATTTGGCTTAGATACGAAATAAACATCCTTAGGGTTGCTAGATTCTCATATGTGTGTTTCTCTTTGTTTTGTTTGCGCTTAAGGATGATCAATTGTATACATATATATAATTTATTTCTTTCTCGTATGATTTGAAAAACATAATCACAATCTCAAACTCTTTTAAACATCTTGTATATATGTGAATATTGTAGATATTATTTACTAACGTTGTATCTTGCAGAGTACCCTCAATCCCCGGCCTATAATGATACCCTTTCTTACCACTATTCTATAATTGTCAATAGGGTTTTATTGATGGCTTTAAAACGCTCCATCAATTTCTAGTCATTATTATTATTATTCTTTTTTTTCTTTCTTCTTCCTCTTCTTTATCTTGTCACAACATAGTCACATAAAACAATGTGACAACGGGTGTGACATTTAGTGTGATATGTAGTGTGACAACGAGTGTGATATGTAGTGTGACAGCGGGTGTGATAGGTAATGTGACAACGGGTATGATAGGTAGTGTGATAGCAGGTGTGACAACAGCTGTGATATGTAGTGTGACAACATGTGTGATAGGTAGTGTGACATCATGTGTGACATCAAGTGTGATAAATAATGTGATAGCGGGTGTTACAACAACTATGGTAGGTAGTATGACAATGAGTGTGACAGCAGGTGTGACATGATGTGTGATAGTGGCTATGACAGGAAGTGTGACAATAGGTGTGACAGTGGTTGTGATAGTAAGTGTGACAACATGTGTGATAGGTAGTGTGACAGTGGATGTGACAACATGTGTGACAACAGTGTGACCATAGTTATGATAGGTAGTGTGACAACATATGTGATAGGTAATGTGACAACAGGTGTGATCGGAGGTGTGACAGCAAGTGTGACAACATGTGTGAGAGCAGGTGTGACAACATGTGTGATAGTAGTTGTGACAAGATGTGTGACAACATGTATGATAGTGAGTGTGACAACAGGTGTGACAGTGGCTGTGATGGGTAGTGTGACAGGAGGTGTGACCGTGGCTGTGATGGGTAGTGTGACAGGAGGTGTGAAAGCAGTTGTGATAAGTAGTCTGACAGTAGGTGTGACAACGGCTGTGATGAGTAGTGTGACAGGTGGTGTGAAAGTGGTTCTAATAGATAGTGTGACAGTAGGTGTGAAAACGGCTGTGATAGGTAGTGTGACAGGAGGTGTGAAAACGTCTGTGATAGATAGTGTGACAGTAGGTGTGACATCGGATGTGATAGGTAGTTTGACAGTAGGTGTGATAACGACTGTGATATGTAGTGTGACAGTGGGTGTGACATGCTGAGAGAAAATGTCTAAATATGTGAAATTTTGTTAAAATTTAAAAGAGATTGGTATGATGATAGAACGTTAATTAAAACGTCTATAATAAACCCTGTAAAACATGGATTGTTCTTTCCGGGGAATTGAAGGGAACTCTATACTTTTAGTATTAACAAATAATGGGGAGTTTGAGATTGATTATTAACTACTAAAATAAAACCTAAATTACTATTTACATGATCGACTTCTCTTTAACAAACTTAAATCAAATTTACCATTACACCACATAATTACAAGTTTAAACCTATCATGCATTCTAATTTGACTAATTACATACTTTTTAGACACCAATACAACTAGAGCCTTAGGGGATTATCTAATCATGCAAGATTTCAATTAACATTTAGATTGACTTAGGGCCTAATCTAAATTTCCATGCAATCGAATTCAATAACACTTAGAGAGTAGAATTCAAATAAGATTACATTTAAGCACCAAATCTTTGTTGGAGACATGTTTCATGTATGACGTCACACACCATGGTTTCACATGCAAATTTCCAGAATTTTTACCACTTTTAATCAACACAAACCGAACCTACTTAGGGCATGATTCGATTTGTGTCAATATGGTTGATGAATCTAGCACTCAAACACAATCTTAGGGACTTCATCCAAGCACTAAATTCATATGCACATATCTGAAAATTATCTAAAACTATGAGAAAGATGATTAGAACACAACAATAGAAATACAAACTTCAATAATTATAAGAACATAAATTCGGTATAGTCTAAAAAAAATATCAAATACAATCTGAAAATTCTAAAACAAATACAAAACCAATATTTCCACATAAACAACAACTTATAATCTTCATAGACAAAGAATTGTAGATTAACACAAATAGACGAAGCCATGGAGATGAGTTGTGAGAATCACATGTTATAGGAACCTTAGAGGTACGGCTGCAATAAGTGAAACTCAGTGGAGATGATGATGGTTTTGGGGTGGACGACTTGGCTAATTTGTGAGGAAGTTTATGGTGATATTTTGGTAGAGTTTTGGCTCTTGAATGCTAATGAGAAGTCATTTTTTTAGAGATGAAACCATGTATATATAAAGGAAAGAAGGAGGGTAGTTGCATCTTTCCTCATATTATAATGACATGCTTTAATCCCTTAAATCATGATAAGTTTTATTTCCTAAAACATGACATGTTTTATTCCCTAAATCATGTCATATTTTATGTATTTGATGATCATCTTCAATTTAATTGTTGCATGACTTGGCTCCATCTCTTTTTCTTTAATTATCTCTTCAATCCAATCTGAAAATAAGAAAATAAAATCATAAGTAAGAAATAATTAGTTTCAAAACCTAACAAGGATTTCTAGTCAAACTATGACTCTAGACCAATTATGCGTTTTAACTCATGTAAGCACAAAAAAACATCTAATACCGTCCAAAACTCTTACTACGACTCAATGACTCAATTATACAACAATAAAGGCTAAGTAAAATACAAACTGAGGTAAAACGTCGCACAAAATGCTCATATCATATGAGTATGCTTAGAATGAAGAGAATAACTATAATTAGGGAACCTTGAGATCTTGTTTCGCCGTAATTGTTTGGAGCACCGCTATCGATGGCGGCAACCCTTTATGAGGGTTGTTGCACCTTGTACGGTTGTCAGTTCAGAGTGGGTATAATATCAAATGAAAGAGGGGAGATAGATCTTTTCAACGGGACCAACCACTCTTAAATATATTGTCAGACGATAAAATAATAGCCGAAATTAGAAGAAAAAAAAAGAATAATGTTGAAAAAAAGGTAAAAGTGTCTGGAAAATATTATAAAATTGAATATTTTTTTAATTTTATTAACTATTTTCTAGTTATTTAAGATAATATTTTTATAATTGAAAAAAAGTAAAAGTGTCTAGAAAATATTATAAAATTAAATATTTTTTAATTTTATTATAAATTTATTAACTATTTTCTAGTTATTTAAGATAATATTTTTATAATTGAAAAAGAAGCGGATTGTTTTATAATTTATATTTAAAAATAGTATTATTTTATAATTAATCAAACGGTTTTTGCAGTAGCGGGTGTTGCTTTGTCCTCCTCAACCAACCGGAATTGGAGAAGAACGAATAAAAACTCACACTCCTCTCTCTCTCTCTCTCTCAGCAAAAGATGAGTGAATTCGTCGACCTAGAAACCCAGGACGGCGTCCGTATGCCGTGGAATGTAATTCCGGGAACGAAGCAGGAGTCCACCAACAGCGTCGTCCCCGTCTCCGCCATCTACACTCCGATCAAGCCCTTCCCCAACCTTCCTCTCCTCCCTTACTCCCCTCTCCGCTGCCGCACCTGCCGCTCCGTCCTCAACCCCTTCTCCACCGTCGATTACGCCGCCAAGATCTGGATCTGCCCCTTCTGCTACACCCGCAACCACTTCCCCCCTCACTACGCCTCCATCTCCGACGACAATCTCCCCGCCGAGCTTTTCCCCCAATACACCACCATCGAGTACAACTCCTCCCTCGAGAAGCCTTCCACGCCGCCCGTCTTCATCTTCGTCGTCGACACGTGCATGATCGAGGAGGAGCTCTCGTATCTCAAGTCGGCTCTGTCGCAGGCCCTAGGGCTGTTGCCGGACCACTCCCTCGTCGGGCTCATCACGTTCGGGAGCTTCGTCCATGTCCACGAGCTTGGATTCTCCACGATTCCGAAGACGTATGTGTTCAAAGGATCCAAGGAAGTCAACAAGGAGCAGCTGCTGGAGCAGATGAGCTTCTTCCTGAACAAGCCGAGGCCGACGACCGGCGTCATTGCCGGCCCCAGGGACGGTTTGTCTGCCGAGAGCATTGCCAGGTTTCTGCTGCCGGCGTCGGACTGCGGATTCGCGCTCAATTTGGTGCTGGAGGAGCTGCAGAGAGATCCCTGGCAGGTTCCGGCGGATCAGCGGGCCACCAGGTGCACCAGCACTGCGCTGAGTGTTGCGGCGAGCTTGTTGGGAGCTTGTGTGCCTGGTTCAGGAGCCAGAATTATGGCATTCATCGGTGGACCATCGACCGAAGGCCAGGGTGCTGTGAGTGTATTCCTAACTGCTTATAATTATAGACATAGTTGGATAATAAGTCACTCTTGGTGATCATTACTTTACTTTAAACAGAAGATATCAGACTTATAGTTGGTATTTATGGTTGATGAGGAAGGCTTGTGGTCCGTTTAATGTGGAAAGCTTTCCTGCTAGATTAACTTACTAGAGTTATTGGAAGAAAATTAATACGGAAGTATTAGTTCTTTCGTGGAGTTTGATTTTGCTTCATGTTTTGTTATTGCAGTCCTAATAATGGTCTTGGTCCAAAGTGATTAAATTTACACGAATTCTTACAAATAGGAAATGAACATTTGATGAGTGGATTTTGGTGATTACTGATTAGTGTTTGGTAGAAGTATAGCTTTATGCCTTACATAGATGGCGGAATGCATGTAGTGCTTCATGCTCAGTTTTACTTTCAGGCCTCTCTGTGAGTTCGCTTAGTAGTTTGATAGTTCCAATTTATCCTTCCCTCCTTCCAGTATATGGTTTCTTTTAATACAAATTGCTTCTTTTAGCTATTGAGATAATACTGAGTTGGTCATTGCGTATCTTTTGTAGATTGTGTCAAAAAGCCTATCTGAACCAATTCGTTCTCATAAGGACCTGGACAAAGATTCAGCCCCTCATTTTCACAAAGCTGTGAAGTTCTATGAGGGACTTTCAAAGCAGCTTGTACATCAAGGACATGTACTTGATCTTTTTGCATGCGCACTTGACCAGGTAATCAACAGGCTTTTTCTTTGTCTATTTTGTTTATGAGTTTGTAATGTATTAGATATGCTGATTAATATCTAGTGCTAATGAATGTCTGAAACTGGAGTCTGTATAGCTTAGTAATTTAGGATTGTCTTGAGTGAGTACTGTTCCCTTCCTTTCAGTGTTAATATATATACTTACCTTTTTTTATTGTATCTTTGTATATAATGATAAAGAGTCTATATCAACTTTTAAAGATGGAATATCAAATGTAGTTGCATACCTACTCACATTATTCATATCCCAAGTGGAGGAGCTAATAGGTCAGAGAGATTAGTCACAAGCTTTCTGTTGGGAGGTGTAGACCAAGGAAGAAAGGATCACATAACCAATTGGGAGGTGGTTTCTCATAGCCAAGAAGAATGTGGTTTACGGGAGGAGAGTTTGAAGAAGATAGATTCTTTCCTGAGAAATGATTATCAGTTAAAAAAGGAGTCCCTTTGGTATGCCGTTATTAGAGATCAATATGGAGAACCAAGTGATCTGTTCAAGCAAAACCCATGGAGAGCATTCCTACAACGAGTTGATTCATTTTCTGCCGTTGGTCATCTGTGGATAAAGGTTCTGTGTAGAAGGTAGGGTGGGGCGTAGCTGTTTGGTTCATATTCTTGTATATATTTATTTTCCTGGTCTCATAAATACCTTCTCATTGCTAGGATGTGTACTAGTGGTCTTCTTCATTGAGTTTGGATTTTGGGTTATCTCAATGATCGGGCAGTTGCGGAGCCTTTTGGTGGACATTTGCTGGTCTCATTTAGACAATGAGAGAAGGTGGATTTTGGAAGCTTTGAGCAATTTTTCTTGCAAATTACTCTAAGCTGTTGATGGTCAACCTTTCTCTTCCTTGAGTAATACCCTAATCTTTAATTTGCAAGTCTCAAGTCCCCTCCTAATGTTCTGGTTTCAGTTTCAAATGATTGCACGTGTGAGGGTAAATTTTTGTCAATGATGCTTGTGTCAAATTACTCAAATACATAGCCGAATGAGAGTTATCTGTTTATCTGCTGTCCAAGTGCTTTCACATTTTGGAAAAGGGTATGTAGTCGATGTAATTTCAGCTGGGACATTCTAGCAATTTATATGGCTTTGTTGTGTGAAATGTTCGGTTTTTGTTAACGAAGACTGAATGTTGGTTCTGGGGAGATGATATTGGTTGTGTTTTTATTTTTTAGTCTTTTGGATGGAAAATATTAGAAAAACTTTTGAGGATATGTGGATGGATGAAGTTTGCACCTTATCAGATGTGTCTGCTTCTCGGCATTTATTTATGTCTTCAACATTTTTAGTTTTGGGCAGAGTTCTTGTATCACTATTCTCTTAGATTGGGATGCACAAGTCTTTTAGTTCTTTTGTTTTTGTGCTTGGTGATTCTTTCTTCTTTGTTGGATCTTTTTGCTGGTGATCTTCGAGTACTTCTGAGTGGATGTCTTGTCCCCTTCATTATAATTTCCTTTCTAATAAATAAAGTTCTATGTCAGATGTTGGTATTTCCACAGTAGTACTTGTACATTATCTGGTGTTGGTATTTCATCTTTCTAAATAACATGATGGGTTTGAGAATTGGGTTAGAGAGAAACATAGACATATTAAATATGTAGTTGAACAATAGTGACACTAAACAACCCGTAGACTCATTTTAAACACCGTCTATGAGGTTAACAACTTACAATGATCATAGATGGGTCCCACGTAATATCTTTTCCCAGGGCTCTGACTTGATCCTTATAAAATATTTCCTACACCAACTTAGATTCTGCATAAACCCCTATCTTGAACATGATTACAATGTACTCACCCAATGGAATAATCTCTTTCAACTTCTCCAACTCAGAATGCAGACATTTGGTTTTGTAGATAGTGTATATATTTGCAAATTGCAATATTAGAATTGGTAACTGTATTTTGGCAATATTAGTTGGGCAAGAAGTTGCAGCTAAGTGTTCTTTATATACTTTTTTGAGGGAGGAGTATCATATTGACTGGGATAGTAAGGGATCATTTTGTAAATTGGAGTGTAGTTCTGACACTGTGACTAAATGTGTTTTTTAGAGCTCCTTCAGCTTGTGGCTGGGGTTTTACTGATATTTTATTTTCGTGTCAGTATAAAGTTATCTTATTTTGTTCTCTACGGTGTACTTTTCTTTCAGGTGGGGATTGCTGAACTTAAAATTGCAGTTGAAAGAACTGGAGGATTGGTTGTGCTTGCTGAGAGTTTTGGTCATTCAGTGTTTAAAGACTCACTTATACGTGTTTTCCAGTCTGGTGATCATGAGCTTGGTTTATCTTCAAAGTATGGTTTCCTGAATCAATCTTGTACTGAAATATTCCTCCTGTTTCGTGTAAATTTTGTTTTGAATTCCAGTTGCTCATTGTTTTCGGCTTATGAAATTTGTTCATATATATTTACTTGCCTTGTAATTATCAAGAACCGAGTCTTGTCTCTGGAAGCTAATTTAATGTTTCATTCAGAAAATAAAAAAAGAGACTCATACCACTAGATCATATTGCTTTAAGGAGGTCAGAGAACGAGACTCCTAAATAATTACAGGAAAGACTGTTCCAGGAAAACCCTATATGATTAAATGTTTTTCCTTCAGTTGGCATTAAGCTTCGGCAGATGTAACTTTAATTGTCTTTATTGTGTTAGAGACTGATGATACAGATACTATGTTGTTAAATACCTTCTGCTCCGTTTTGACTTGGTTGTTGATGTAGTATGAGATTAATGAATGTATGATCATACTGAGTGTGTTTAGATTTCATTTCTTTCTTTTGGATAAAGGAGATTATATTGCTTTTTTTTTTGTGTGAAAGCAAATTCTGTAGCTTTTAGTTATGAGTTATACTCCTTAAGGTGATGACATGGCTTCAGTAAGTTTCCATATAATGCTCCTTGAAAAATATTGTGTTGCTTAGGACTCTCAGTGGACATACATATACGGATGAATTGCTTTTGTGGAACTTAATATTTTTAATTTCCATCTGTGAAACTTGTGCTAAATCTTGACCAGAATTCTTGTTTTTAATCTTCTATGCAGTGGCATATTTGAAATAAACTGCTCAAAAGACGTAAAAGTTCAGGGCATAATTGGTCCTTGTGCATCCCTTGAAAAGGTATATTCTACAGCAATTAGTTATCTCTCGTTGACGTAATTTTTACTTTTGTATTGGTCACCTTGTGCAGAAAGGTCCATTATGCTCCGACACAGTCGTTGGCCAGGGTGGTACAAGTGCGTGGAAGATGTGTGGCCTTGACAAAGCTACATCCTTATGTCTAATATTTGAAATTGTTAAGAAGGAAATCCCAGATGCTTCTGTGCAACCAACTAGCAATCAATTTTACTTCCAGTTCCTAACATAGTATGAACTCCCTGCAAAAATCTTCTCAACTAATTGTTACCCTGTTGTTGCCTAGGAGGAACATGTTTACTTATTGTAGATATTTTGCTTCAGTTATCAGCATAATAATGGTCAGATGAGACTTCGTGTTACAACTCTTTCAAGAAGATGGATTACTGGATCTGGAAGCATACAGGCAAGTCTTGATGTCCTCCATATTTGACTCATTGTTTGTTTTAATACACAAACACCTATGAAGTGGGCTTCAGTATTATAAATAAAAAAAAAGTCTTGCTTTAATGTCTCTTAAATGTTGAATTAATTAAAAATCTGGAACCATGACATTAGTGAAAGATAATTTATGTAATAGTTTTCATTATATATCGTATGACATGTAAATGTATTTTTTTTTCCATTTAACTGATTTCATAGTCCGTAGAGCATGTGCTCTCTCTCTCTCTCATTTACATCATTAGCTCAGCAACATCTGATTTGATATCATGGTTTTCTTGCCTAAATACAGTTTACATTCCACTGCATTGCAGTGTGATTTTATAGTTTAGCTATTACTGCTTTGGGGATTCGGATGCATGTTAACAAGTATTGGTTCTATATAATTTCATATGGACGTCTGAAATTAATGTATTGTCCCACAGGACTTGATTGCTGGATTTGATCAAGAAGCCGCTGCTGTAGTCATGGCACGCCTAGTTTCTTTCAAAATGGAAACTGAGGTAATCTATAACCCAGAATCTCAGGTCTTTGAATCCAAACGTGTGGAAAACAAGCGTTCCTTGTTATTTGGCACAAACTTTTCTATATTATATTTTGATGATACTGATTGTGAGTGATTTTTATTCCTTTCTCTCACAAAGAACTGTTCAACCCAAACATGCCAATACGAGGATTTTATTTTCGATTTTGTACTTTCCAAATGCAGAACAAGAGGAACATGTTATTTTTAGTGCTAGAGAGTAGAGCTTTTGTAAATAGTTATTCCAAAGTTTACTGAGAGACAAGTGTACTGGTGAAGGAAATGAGCAGGGACAGGCATCAGTGCTAAAAGAAAAGAGCATTAGTATTAGCTGCTAAAGTGTATGATTATGAAATTTGATTATAATTTTATGATATTTTGAGTTGCTCTTTGGAAAAATGATCACTTAGCAGTTTAGATTATTTATATACATTTTGGACATTTTAGTTTCTCGAATATGATAGCATTCACAAATCTTGTGCAAATTTCATGATATATTGTCCTTGGTGATACAGGCGGAATTTGATCCCATAAGATGGTTGGATAAATCATTGATACATATGTGTTCTCGGTTTGGGGATTACCAGAAGGACAGTCCGTCATCTTTTAGCTTATCTCCGCGGTTTTCCATTTTCCCTCAATTTATGTTTCATTTACGGCGTTCTCAATTTGTTCAGGTATATTATATATATATATATATATATATATATATATATATATTTCTTTCAGGAGTCCGGTTCCATTAAAATTTTCTATTATATAAAGTTTGTGGTTTAAGTTGGATGAAATTCTCTTACAGGTTTTCAACAACAGTCCAGATGAAACGGCATACTACAGAATGATTTTGAATAGGGAAAATGTTACCAATACAGTAGTGATGATTCAGCCTTCATTGATTTCTTACTCATTTCATTCAGGCCCTGAGCCTGCACTTCTTGATGTTGCCGCCATTGCCGCAGACAGGATTCTGCTTTTAGACGCTTATTTTACCGTTGTCGTTTTTCATGGTTCAACTATTGCTCAGTGGCGAAAAGCTGGATATCAAAATTTGCCTGAACATCAGGTATTCTTTCCAGTCAATCCTGACATGAACAGCAAATGCTTATCTTTACTTGTGTCTATGTTTGGCTTTACAGTCATCTCATATGTTTGGAATGCAACATATCCAGTAGCTGGAAGTTTTGTATGCTTTGTTATTCTTTCCTCTTGACAAATTTCTCTTAACCAACTTTTCTTTAATCTTTATAAAGAAAATTACACAAATGCTTTATATTCTTTTTTAAATCAACTTTCAGGACCATTCAATTTACTTATTTTTCTATAAGAATTAGAGATATGCTGGATAGATAATTGACAGAGTATGGATTCACAAGGGGGTACTGATTCTACTTTGATTTTAGACATGACCCTAATGGCCTTAAGTTTATTTATACAGTTGATTATTTTCTTGCCAAAAGAATCATCGAATGCAATTTTGCTGTTGTTGTCTTTTGTTAACAATGTTTTACTTCCTTTGTCATATACCTGTACTATGATGTATTCTCTGTGGAGTGGAGATAACCAAAACCCCACGATCACTGTCTATCAATCTTTTTAAGACGTGGCCTACTAGGTACCTGTTTTCATCAGTAAATTTTTCTATTCACCCTTGGGTTTATTTTTTCCTTCAGTGGTGAAAGAAACCAAAACACAGCACAGCCTACCGAAATTTCTGGAAAATGTGACCTACTTATAACGTGTTTGCAGTAGCAATGTGTATGTGCATAGGACTACATAGATTCTTATACTGATGTTCTTTTTCGCTCTAGGGTTTATCTTTCCTTTTAGCAAAAAAGTATTTTATTAGGTGTTCCTTTCTTTTTTAAACACCTCCCCTAAATAAGGTATCACATTGCATGGTAGTGTATTCTTCTGGCCTGGTCTTAAATTGTGGCATGATGGTTTGCATGTGAGCCGAATGTAGTTTTGATTATACTTATCAGTAAATAAATAAAATGTCAGGATCTCTGATGAGAATTTTCTGCTTTTAGTTCTGGCTATAGTAGGATGTTGACATGAGTAAACCCCTATTTCTCAACTCCACTTTTTTTTTTGCTCACAGGCATTTGCTCAATTGTTACAAGCTCCTTGCGATGATTCAGATACAATAATCAAGGAGAGATTTCCAGTGCCTCGCCTAGTGGTTTGTGATCAGCATGGTTCTCAGGTAAATGTGACGCTGTCTCTTATTATCAATCTGTTTAATACCAACCAAGACCTATACCTCTGTTGTCCAATGGATGCTTTGGTAGGGTGTCAGTAAATGTTGGAAGCTAGATCATGCTTGCAGAGTTGCTGTTGCTGAATAGTAACTCATTGGTGACAAATTAGTATATCCTTTGCATAATCTTTTTCAACCATGTATCTTGCTGCATTTCATTGTTTATTTAAAATTGACATTAATTAAACTTCTGAATTGAAAATTAGAAACGTATCTGTTCACTTTTGCAGTATGTGTGATCACTTGATGATTAATAGTTATAGGTTTCTGGTCGAGGGGTTATAACTAAAAGCTACATGCATTTTTTAAGTGGAATATGTTATAACTCGTGCACTTCCATTATGTCCTTGTGCAGGCTCGTTTTCTTTTGGCAAAGTTGAATCCTTCAGCTACGTATAACAATGAAGGTCCACTTCCAGGAGGGGATATTATCTTTACAGATGATGTTAGTTTTGAAGTCTTCTTGGATCATCTCCAGAGATTAGCAGTTCAATAATGCATGAGGTTATGCAGCAGTTTTGTATCATTTGTCTTAATTCCTTGTACAGTAATTGCATACGTATTTAAGTCAAATTAGTATGGGGCTCTTAAGTATACAAAAGTTTGTTATACTCGATTTTGGAAATAAAATCAATGAACAGATCAGACTGGTACTTTAAGAGCATATATGGAGACTTCAAGCAGGAGTGATAAGTGCGCATATGAAAGTTGCAAAACATTTTCATTTGAGACAATGAGACATTCGACTTTTTCTTTGAGATGTCAACACGGCAGCTATATCTGAATTTAGTAGTTGCAAGGCCACAACACGTATGAATGTTCTATTTGGTATCAACTTGGACGAATTATTTGTGAACTCTGAGAACTGTCCTCGCAGATAATTTTTTTTCTTTTGTGCCTGAATGCTTGATGGTTGGCTCGCATAGTAACAGAAAACTTTATACTCTAGTTTAGCTTGAGATTGCTTTCCTTTGCATCAAGAGGCATTTCGCTTGCCTATTGCTTTACGATCCCCTTTTGTTGTTTCTCTTATCCATAGCATCATAGGGATAGTCCCTGGGAATCAGGAAGTGAAGGAACCAGCCTGAATCGACCTGGTTGCTACTTTTGGCTCGGTTACTGAGAATAATTTGCAAATACTTCCATACTTGCACCAATACTTCCATACTCTCTGTAGTTTAAATAGATGTTGAATACTAACAAGTTAACCCAAACATGATAAATGGTTCAGTGCTGAAAGGAGGAAGGTATTCCTAGTAGCAGCAACATCGAGACCAGAGACCTTGTATGGCCAAACAAACGCGTGGGTGTTAACTGATAGCAAGTATGGAGCCTTTGAGATCAATGATACTGATTGTGTTAATCTTGCACGTAGAGCAGCTAGGAGTCTTTCCTATCAGAAGTACAGTAGGGTTCCAGAGAAACGTACCTGATTGGTCGAACTTTCCAGTATGGTTTGATTGGTCTTCCATTGAAGTCACCACCTTGCATTGAATCAAATCATTGGGATGACCTTCCTATGCTCACCGGGCAAACTAACAAAGGCACTGGGATATATAGTGACTGACCAGCGTACCTACTGATGTAGAGCTTATTGTCACGGACCTAGCCATTCGGTTGTCACACTTGATCCATACGGCGCTCCATCTCCATGAAGCCAGTCTTATCCAACGGGGCAATGCATTGGTTTCGCCCTACCTTGGGCTCATCAGGGGATCGGCTCCAGACCCCAACCTGTGTGTAGGGCGGCCAACTCATTTCTTCGACGTTAAGTCCCCGACAAGCGACAAGTTCCCCAAACTGAACCGGGTCGGCCTGTCTGAACCCCTTGGAAGGAGTAGCCATGTATCTCCCACACTTTTAATCTTGGAGTAAATCTCACATATGCCTGATGTTCTTATAACCAGCGACGCCCACGATTGACACTCCCGAAAACGGGACGTGACATTATGATGACTATATGACCTTGCATGATTTAAAGTCCTTTCGAAGTCATCTCAATTGTCAAGATTCTGGGATTTGGAGATCAGCCGGCTGCGAAGAAAGGTCTGTGAAGATCTCAAAATCAAAATGAGAAAGAGAAGCTAGAAGGAGCCAGCATATTGGCATGCTACAATGAAGGAACACTGACTGGGAGAATTCATAGGGAAGAAAGAGAAGGAGGTGAAATCTTTAATAAGAAGCAAGCAGCCGGAGAAGGAATCGTATATGTCCCAGTCAGGTGATGAATGTATTTTAGCACTCACAGATCAGTGGTACATAACATATGGGGAAACTGAATGAAAAAAGATGGTTGAAGAGTGCTGGTCAGGCAAGAGCTTATATTCTGATGAGACTCAACACTGAATTGAACACAAACTAGTTTGTTAAATAAGTGGCCGTTCTCAAGAAGCTTTGGACTTTGTACTGAATAGTGCTAACAAATTCAAATTGTGTGAATCTCGAAATTTCTGTTAAACTTGCCCCATTTAGTGTTTATATACACAAGAATTGTATCAAACATAGAGGCCAAATATTTCTTGTGATACATCCTACATCCTACATCATACATCATACATCCCATTTAGACTTCTGGGTTACGTTGAGCTGTCAGTTCTGCAGGTTTTTTTTTTGTCAAACCCTTTTGTCGGAAAACAAGAAAGGTAGAGGTACTGATATTTGATATTTACATTGCTAATAGAGAGCATGCCTATCATTCGATCTCTTTACATCATGAGCAAAGTAGCAGACCATTTTGTACACTCCAAATTCAACATGTAATCTGACAAATACTCTTGTCAGCGTACAATACCTTATTAAGTTCCATAGTAGATACACGCGTATAGTTCAAGGCCCCATGCGTGATAGTACGCTATCTACTCACGCGTAAAACAAGAAACAATGATAGTTTTCAGCAGCAGCGATCTGATTACAAACAGAAGAGAGCATTCTCCTGAAGAAGTATGATTACAAACAGAAGAGAGCATATTCCGGATGTAAGTATCAAGACATAATAGTTCTGTTGGGAGTTTTCTTTGGCTAGCTGGCCAAAAAGAAGTCTTTCCCTAGCTATGTTGGAGTATCATAAGTTTTGGTACTCATGTAACCCTTGTAGGTGCTCATGAATTTGGCTATAAACTCTGCAAAAAATGAGAGTGAACTTGTGTTAAGCCAAAATATGAGACACAACAATGATGAATTCTCTTGAAGTCATGCGCAGGTGCTTTACCCTCAATCCTCATGAACTTGTGTATATTCTTCTTGGATGAATCATTGATCCTTTTACCCGTTTCCTCATGATGTCGAGAAACTGTCAGTGCTTTGTCACTCTCAAACATAGATTCGTCATTCCTCTGCATTTATAGAAGATAATTTGATAACATGATAAGCATGACATGCATTATTCATTAGAGAACAGACTAAAATTTACCGGAAGAAAAGTTTGGAGTGATTTGGTATTCATACATTGAATTCACCATACATGCCTTCAAGTCGAACCTGACAGTTCCCATCCAAATACTTCTTCAGCTCTGCAACTAGGGACTGCACAATGTAGGCACCATTGTTTTTCAGGTATGGAAGCAAAACTTAACATATCGTTCCATCATAGTTTTTAAGGCAAGACAAATCTTACTTTGAAAATAAATTCAGGAGATACACCATGAACGATCAGATTTTGAAGCTTTCCCCGGATAATGTATAGCCTGTCGAAGGACATGGATTGATTCATTTTAATTTTCTTGTTTACAAATCAAATCCCAATTCAGAATAGTTTATCCAACATAAAATTTTAATCTGTGGAATTTTATAGAACCTCATCGGCATTATTGATTAAATAGCTCATACCTACATGCATAGTGTAAAAGGAAAGTTATATATAATTGACACTCATTGAACAACTAGTACTTCCCCAATGCGCCAATGCAGTAATTTGATAGTGTTTAGTTCCACTTAAAATTTAACAAAGATGGTCTCAAGATTTCAGGGAACATACTGTTTCGGGCTTTGCTCGTCGATCATCTTCTTGCCAATATCTGCAATTTCATCCTCCCAACCTGTCAAAATTACTTGATCTTCTTTAAAGGGATAAGAACTGCACGTACATCATTCAAGCGCACATAAAATTACAAATAATTATGGAAAAAGGAGTATATAGTAAAACTAAACAACTTCAAATGTTCAAGTTGCATATTCCATAAAAAAAAAAGTTCAAGTTGCATGTGTATGTAAAATTCACACCAAGAACTCTCTTACCCCTTTTTCCATGTGGCCTCAAATGAACGAATTGCCAGACGGCAGCTGTTTTTAGAACTCTCAGCGAACCTTTCAGCGAGTTGATGCGGCAAATCTATGCCTTCTTGTTTGGCTATAAATTTTAAAACTTCAACAATCTGAAAATGCAGAGAAGATGCTTAGAAACAAGGTATTTTTACAGAACTAGAGATTATGTATTTTGTCATTTCAATTGTTAGGATTACTACTAGTACAAGTCCGCACCTCATTCTTAGAAGGCGGTAAAAGCTCAACGACAGTACAAATTGACTTGATGGCCTGAAGCTTTGCGACATCAGAACAGCAGAAGAAGACCTTATTACACCCTTTATACCTTTCTAAGAGCCACTTAATATAAAGTAGGGCATCTGTGGATAGCTTGTCTGCCTCATATAAGATCAGTGCTGCAGAAATACATGTGAAACTTTTTCATCCTAATATCCCATGTATAATTTAATTCAAATTTAATTCGTACATATACCTCGGCAGTTGTCAAGGCTGCATGGCAAAGTTGATTTATTAGGCATCTTGGGCTGTGTTTCCTTCATGAGTTCAACAATTACATGCTTCTCATAACCCTTCAGTTCAGAGAGATTCACTTCTACATGTTGAGGAGATTGCTTGACATGTACTTCAATACTGCCTACCACTTCACCCTATATACATGAAAATAATTCCAGACAAAGTCAGTCTTTATATATAATGCCTACATATGATATATATATATATATATATATATATATAGGGACTGATATACATATATATATATATATATGTAGATAATGAAGTGTCATAATGCACATATAAGAAGACTCGGCCACATTTGATTATTGATCCGTTTTTGTATTTTCTCTCTAGCTTTGAGGCATAGTATACTGGGCTTGAACTAATCTATGGATTACATTGCTCATAATTGAAATCAAGGTTTGAAACCGGTAATGTTCTTCTTCAGTTCTTAACATGTTATATATTTTTAGCATCGATCCTACATTCCTACTACTGCATTCCTTATCTTTATTTGTTTTGGACGTAGTCCGATTAGGGAACAATGATGTAAATTCCTTGTGCTGTAAATCATGTATAATAATTAGTATTTTTTAATTTGTTCTGCTTTTTTTCTTTGTTTCTATTCTCATATTTATAATGATTTTCAATTAAGTTTTGTTAAATATGTTTGATATATACATCATACAACTACAGATGATATGTTTTTTTTATGAGAGGACGTCATATTTCGATGAGAGCAATTTTATAGCCACAATTGTGCGGATGATATGTTGAAAAGTCTGATTTCATTTGTTGTAATTTAGCAATAGGAAAAAAGTGGTCAGTGAGTAAGGATCAGATGATTCCAAAGTAAGAGAATTACCTTCAAGTCGAATGCCTTGAATTCCTCCCTAGCCTGATCATTTTAAGGGGAAAAGAAGAACTAATATCAACAAAAGCTGTTAATTTATCAAAGAACAATATATCATATATGCAGTTGATCTTCAAAAGAACTGTACGATGTAAAGACTCTTAACATACTTGTATAGTGTCACGTCCAAAAGCCTCTCTCAACATAGCCCAGATCATAGTTCTCTTGCCCACTCCCGGAGGCCCTTCGAATATGAAATGTCCACACCCTCCACCTCTGGCCTGTGATACATCAATCATCAAGTAATCTACCATATCATATGTAATCAGACCAAAAGAACAAAAGAAGGTACTATATCATCATATGCAACATGGATATTACAGATAAAGATGAATTATTCAATTGATTGGAAAGGGTTTTTGATGCATACCAGAACCTGTAGCTGAGTTGCTTTGTCTCTGTTGCATATGAAATCTTCCAGGCACTGAGGCTGGTACTTGTCTGCCCATATATACTCTTTTACATCTGTCACCTTTTCGGCCTTTTCTGGTGTAGCAGCCGCAGCTGCTGCTCCAAGTACTCTCTCCCTCAATGGCTTCTCTTTGTTTTCAACAGTGCCGATGATGTCTTCACGATCGGTTACCACCATATTCGATGTTTCGGAATGAATGGACAGTTCATTTGGTGTTACTGGTGTAGCACGCCTAGATTTCACTGGAGTACTGTAGCTTGCTTGAGCCTTAAGCCTCTTGTCGTAAAGCTTGTCTTTCACAGAGCGGGAACTGCACGAGCTCCACTCCTTCAGTTTAATCAAGATAGTTGAGAAAGAGCTCCGAGTAGCAGCAGAAGATGGTTGGCTTGCGGCTGGTCCAGGACTAGAAGGTACAAGAGCTTTCGGATTTGGATATGTGAGTCCACGAATGTAGTATGGACTGTATTTTGGAAAGTCTCTCTCAAGCTCGGCAGTGAAGGCCTCACGGAGACTGATTTCCTGAACCCTGTTCTGAAGCTCACGATCGAGACTATCCTGTCTGCGGTTGTGGTGCTCCAGACTCTCTTGTGTGAAGTTCGACTCGCTAGTACTCCTCCTTCCCAGGAGTCTTTGTATCTTCTGCCCCCACGAGAGCTTCGAAGTTGGTGCTTTCGAGATGGGAGTTGAAGACACAGAGCGAGCTGGAGTAGGTAGCTGATTAGTGTGGGAGAGCTGGGGATAGGAAGAAGAACTTGGGACTGAAGGGGTTGGCATTGCATGCAAGAATATGCAAAGGCGAGTCTGCAAGTTCTAATGCTGCTTGCAATAGATTTAATTGATCATGGATCAGGTCAAGGGAATTTTTGGTACGTATGATGGTGATGTTTTGTGAATCTTGTGCTGTAAGATAAGATGGTGAGAGAAAGATGGTGACAATTTCTAGGAGGGGCGTGAAATTTCATGGAGAAAGATGGCGTTATGAACTATATGATTTTGGTTAAACTTGGACGATTTGAGGGACATATTAAATTAAATATATCATGCAGCAGCAGCCGTATTTGATAGCATATACGATTCTAGACATTATTTTAGAAGAAAATTGTTTTTGGTGATTGTTGGCTTTTGTTTGGGAGCTTTGTGCCTTGTACATGCCAGACAGTAATTGATCAAAATTCGAGTTTTCAAAGAACTTCTGGTGCTAACTGCCAACTAAGTGTACGTACTATCCACAATTCCAGGTAGGTTTTCTTGAACTGAACATCACCATGGTTTTTCATGAAACCCTGCTGGGACTAGACTAATCCTTGTTTGGATTGTCACAGCCCTCTTGGTTATGCTTAAAATGAAGATGCTAAACTGGAACCTCTGGGACAGTGATTTCCTAGACCAAGCCTATCTGCTGTTCTTTGACCTTGTTCAAGGATCAGCAGTAAGCATTCAGATGAACTAGCACCGTAACAGCAATATAACAGAGGCAGGTCACGAATTCAAGAGTCAATTCGCTCCTTGGGAGGGACTGACAAGATCATAGGCTTTCAAGATGCCTCATGTCAAGCTCAAGGCATAACTTAGATCTGAGGAATCGAGCCTAAAACATTGTTTGTTCAACATGGCCTCCAAATTGAAGTTGTGAAGCCAAAAGCAATCAAGAATATATACCAAGAATCATTAGAAACACATAGCTAGTATAAGCGCTGTTCCTCTATGTTATTATGACGGATATATAATAGCAAGACCTTACATGGGAATGACAGATAAAAAGGTTTATATAATATACATAACAGAACTGAAAGACTATCTGATACATGTTCATCTGATCACCTCACATCATCATCACAAAAGTACCTATAACCAGGGTTTGACTTTTTTGTTGAACACTCTTGAGCGATATGTATTGTTGAAAATTTCAACAAACAGAGGAAATTTCATGCAAGCAAATAAGCTCACTGGAATAATAGCAAGAGAAATCATTGGAAACACAGTCCATGGTTTTCCTTGAAGCATAATGAGAAGAGAAGCGCCAAATGCTAGCATCATGGTTGCGATAGAGAGAAACAGTGCTGAAAGGCCTATTAAAATCTTGGGGTATTTCATTATACACCCAATTTTCTAACCCCATTCTAATCTAAACCCACTCCCACATTTTGACATTTAGTCCAAACTATTAGGTTTTGTTTTAAGAAAAATTACATAAATTGCCACAATTTAAATCTGTTAACTATAAGTCAATTACCAAAAATAACGTGATAATTAAATACCTTAATTGTAGATCTTTCCCATCTTTCAATTGGTCCATTTTTATTTGCAATTTTTATTAAATTTATCATTATGGTCATATTGATGTAGTTTTCCTAATTGAAATATTTTAATAAATTTTATTTTTGGATAATCTAAACCTTCTATTTTAGAGGGAAGATTTCATATTATTTGCCCAAGTAAAAGTTGATTTGACTTTTACTTTTTCTTTACCTATGTATTAGGATTATTTTTCTCGTCAACATATTTTTTAGGTATATATATATGATGTGAGTTAACTATGTACATTAGCTTGAAAGTCTTTATACAATGACTATTCATTAAGGTACCTGATTA
Organism: Argentina anserina; assembly: GCF_933775445.1. NCBI lineage: Eukaryota > Viridiplantae > Streptophyta > Magnoliopsida > Rosales > Rosaceae > Argentina > Argentina anserina. The sequence continues at coordinate 9,042,893 of NC_065878.1, read as the reverse complement.
TCAGACATTGTTTTTGTAAGATACATGAATAATATATTTTTTGATCTCTTTGTTAGGTTACTTACTATGTTATAACTATAATTGAAGAAGATAACACTTTGCATTTAGGTTACACTTGAACCTCAATTACATATATATTAGCTATATTTGTAGGTAAAACTACGAATGTAGTAGAAGAAAGAAATCAAAGAACAAAAGACATACCTTACAAGTAGACATTTTTAGCGTAAGTACACAAACACCAAATGTGAGTCTAGAAGTGATAACAAAATCACTAAAAACAATTTGCGAATTTCTTGATCTAATCACATACCCTATTTTTTCTTTCAAAACTCAGATGTTTTTCATAAGCACAAGTAAGTAGTATGGTATGCATGCTTGCCTAGACAAACATATTCTCTTCAAATTTTGAAGCCATAATTGGATTTTATATAAAAAAAATGAATACTATTCAAATGACTCAATGAGAATATTTTGACATATATAGAGTAATCACTTGAATTTAATAGAGAAATCAATTATGAGAATGAAAATGAATTTGAATTACAATAAGCAACTATAATCAAGGACGATTTGTGTACTCATGTTAAAAGGACAACATAGTCAATCTATGGTTCACATTGGGTGCAGATTAAAAAAGATTATAGGTGTAGATCTAATTTTAAAAGGTGTCTTTATTATCGGGCTTATCTCTAATTTGCTCTAAAATCTTTCTTGGCAAGGATACGAGGAAGTCATCTTCTGCATACCTGTTAGCTCAACTTTTGACTTATATTGATGCATTTATATTGTTAGCTCAACAACTTTTGACTTATGTATTTATGTAGTTGTAGTAATTAACTTTTGTGTTAAGTGATCATATTAGATGATTCCTATAAATGTATGATATGAACGTGAATGAAATACAACATATGATAAACTCATCTATTATATCTGATTATGTAATGACCTGATTTTTCAGAATCAATTATGAGTTTGGTAGGAATTAATAAATTTTGTAAAATTAATAAACCGCGTTTGCTTCGCTTCGCGACGTGTTGAAATTGAAAATGAAACCGTATTCGGAAAACTAAATTGGAAAAACGTTACGTTTCCGCGACGCGAGAATCAACTTTTACTCCGTCGCTCGTTTCTGAAAAATTCCTTCACGAGAGTTGTAGAGCTCGTCGATACGAGTTCGTGGACATGTCACGCGTTCTAATCGGACATCGTACGTGGCAATTATTAACGACGGCAGTTAGTTTCCGATTTTGGAAGTGGGTATAAAAAGAGAATTTTTGAGATTAGGGTTTCTATTTTCTGAAACCCCTCTCACCCGCCTCCCTCTTCTCTCTCTTCTCTCTCCCCGATCTCTCCCTCCCTCAGAGAACTTCGCCAGCGATCTCACCGATTAGACCACCGTGAGCCTCACCGCCTCGCCCAAAAGCCTCGCAAGGCCCCCCGCAACCGACCCCGAGCTCGACACGCCTCCCCTCACCACCATGAGCTCTCGCGCGACAACCCGAGGCCCCGCAACTCCCTCCGCCATCCGAGCTGCACCTCTGGCGACGCTAGTGCCCGAGGCTAGCACGTCTCCACCTCTCCTCATCCCTGGCACCACCTGTGAAGCGATCGGAGCTCGAAACCAAGTCACCGCCTCGTCCTATGCTCAAATCCACCGCCGCCTGGTTCTAGCACATCTGGCGACACTCCGGTGGATCCAAGGAGCACGAATTAGGTAAGGGTGTGATTGAATTGATTGTTGAGATGCTTGTTTGTGAAATTTTGGTTGTATTGGATCAATTTGGGGGAGGATCGGATGAGGAGGGGGTGGTGAGGATACAGCCGCCTTAGGCGGCGCGTGAGGGACCGTGAGGAGGGTAGGAGGCGGCCTTGGGCCGTGGAGGGGAAGAGGGGAAGGAAAGGAGAAGGGTTGGGCGACGGTGGGCAAGCCATGCGCCGCCACGTGTGCAGTGATTTTGAAACAGTAAATTTTTGTAAAATTATTTTACATACGGTGAATGTAAAATTATTTTACATACTGTGAATGTAAAATTATTTTACATACAGTAAATATAAACAGTAAATTACATACAGTAAATGTAATTTATGTACAATAATTGTAAAGTAATTTCTGAATGGTAAATCGGTAATTATTATTTACTGAGACAGTATTTACGATGAAATAGTACTTGGATGTACATGAATACGTAAATTGTATGTACTCGTACAAAAATATGTAAATAGTATGTACTCGTACATGAATACGTAATGAATATGTATTTGTACAGTAATACGTGAATAGTAATTACATGAACAATAATTTTGTAAAAACCAGAAATTGATGAACAGTAATTTCGTAAAAACCAGAAATTACTATTTCGGCATTTAAGGTTTTACGTAACACTTATAAATTTACTTCTTATCTATTCTAGGTGATCGACGCAACAAGTAAAAGATTCGAGTTCGAAATCGTGGAATTTACGCTTAGGATTATAAGGTGAGTAAAAATCTCACAGTGATGAATCTACCCTTTCGGATATTCATAATTACGCTTAATTAAAAAGAAAGAACTATGATATGTATATGATATAGTGGATTGTGTATGTGTATAATTGGTAAAATAGGTACATATATATGGTTTGTTATATTATATACTGTCATAATTTCCATTTGTGAATGGGTTCATTATTGCGTTGATATTTATTTATTTGAGCATGTCTCTTGGATTTGTACAATAACATGTGATGGTTGTTTGTACGTGGTTTTAACTTGAGTTATGTTAAAACGTTTTTGTGGTCTGTGGACCTGTCTTCGGACGTGTTGGTATGTCGGAACCTAGCCTTGGCCGGGCGACAGTTACGATACAGTTAGAGCTCTAGTCTGTCTGCCGGGGTACTAACATGAGGGGTAACAAAGGTGTACCGACGCTTATGAGTACACATATTTTGGATATTGGGTAGCAAGTGGTTGCCCAATGTCGAGCGGTGTACTAACATGAGGGGTAACAGAGGTGTACCAGCGCTCATGGGTACCCATATTATACATGTATTTGGGTAAAGAGAGGTGTTGTCCGATTTCTCATGAGCACTTATATTTTCATATATTATTGGACAACAGATGGGCCGTCTAATGACTCATGAGTGCATTTATGATTGATGCTTTATGTATTTTCTTATGCATTTATATGCAAGTTATATTGTTGTTTTACTCATACGAGCTGCAAAACTTACCGGATTTGTGTTTACAATCCCGGTGCACCTATTCGATGGTGTAGGGGATAGTTTCGCAGGTGTGAATTAGCGGAATCGACGGACAACTATGAAGACTTTGAAGTTGTTTCATTTTATCTTGTAGTAAGGATTGAGATGATTTTACATTTCCATTTGATATAATGCTTGAATTATAAATTGTTTGTAGTAATCAATTTTAACTGAGTCGTACTATGAACTCAGTAATAATCCGCTGTGACATTAAAATGATTTCGATTTATTGAGATTTTTTTAGAGTTTGTCATAGATTCAAATTCGAGTTTCATACTTAAATTTCGGGGTCGTGACAGATTATACCGTGATGTCAAAATTTCCAGAAACATTAATGAGGAAGTTGTGGAAGAAAAGAGTGATACAGCATCTGAAAGTATAAACAGACCAAATAACTTGTCTTCAACAAATATGGGAAAGCCTGTACCACCATTATTTCCTCCAGGAACTGTGAAGGCAGCAGCAAAAATTATTGTTACAATAAGTGCTCCCACGACAGAACAAGAACCTGCAGTGTCTTTCATCCACTTTTCTCCCTCCTCCACCAACTTCTTGTGGTGCATGGAAAATAGATCCCGTGGTCTCTTGTAATCTGTCTGATTTGTACTTTCCAGATATTGGGGTGGCACAATAGTTTCTACCTCCTGAATTTCATAATACAAATTAAGACACAAATGTCCAGAAAGTCATTAGTTTTTTTTTTGTTTTTTTCAGAATCAACTGAGAGTGGACTAAAGAAGTAATGTTTGTTGAGATCTGTTAAGTAAAAGAGTGTTGTTTTGTTTGTTCACCTAGATCATACACAGGGCCGGCCCTATGTCAAAAATACCTCAAGACGAAAAAAAATTGGAGGCCTCTAAGCTGCAATCCTCTTATTTGTTTAATTTTTGCTCCAGATTTAAAACTATAGAATCGCGAGGTGCCCGTGGTGAATGTGCAGTGGAGACGACATAGCCGTAATGAGGCCACTTATGCGGGAGGCATATCCGCACCTCTTTTAACACTCAGTTAATTTCGAGAACGAAATTCCTTTAAGAGGGTAGAGTGTGAGCCTCTACAAATTTTTTTTTCTTTTCGGCATTGTTATCACATTAACCGACATTTTTTCAAGATGTCAAATTTTTTGTTTATCATTTTTATGTTAAACTACGTGCTGTTGCAAGCATGAGAGTATTCGCAGAATATTTTTCCGACGCTCGGTTATTTTTTTATGTATTTACGAAGTTTACGATCGCTTAAGTCCCATTTTCAGATATTACACTTTTTACATTTTTAAATCTGAACTCTTGAATTTAAAGTAAAATGAGAGCCTAGAGTGGGCTCTCCCACACACAAACATCTCTCTCCTTTTTCTTTTTCTTTTCCTTCTCTATTGTCTTTCTTCTTCTCTCTCCCTCCCTCACGCGTCCCTCTCTCTGTTCTCTCTGTTTGAAACAAAGAAACCCAGAAACTGCGACATTTAACCGGTCGCGCCGCCGCAATCCGGCCACGTCAGAGATTGCCACCATTGCCATTCTCTTGCCCTCGACGAGCTCTACAAAACCCGGTCATAGCATGTGTGATTTGAGCCGATATCTGTCCTTTCGAAATTGGAGACCCTTATTTTTGGAGGCCGGAAACACATGCCTTCTTCGCCTTACCCCAAGGCTGGCCTTGATTGTACAAGAACTTCTACGATGCAGAAGAACTTTTCCGCATCTTTGAATTCAACTTCTCCTAAGAAACTCTGGTGCTGGTGACATCACTGATGTGGGAAAAAGCATCTAGTCCGCACGAAATCTGAATAGCGTGCAGAGCTTGGGCGTTCTTCTTCCTCCACGCTTTAAAATCAGGGGTCGTCTTCATCACCTGGTTCGGGGAGGAGCTCAGCATTGCTACTTTCAACAATGTCCCAGAGGTCATTGGCCAGAAAGTACGTCTTGACCCAAACACACCAACGTTCATAGTTCTTCTCATTGAGAAGTTCAAGAACGATTGCACTAGGGCCAACTACTGCCGATTCCATCTTCCCCAACCACAACTGCAACCTCGTGGCTTTAATCTATGAATGATGTTTGAATCATATTCGGGTAGATACCATTTTACAAATGGGTTCTTGCCCACTGGCCCACATTTAAAAAACTTCTTTTATTCCCACTTCACACTAGGAAAATAGGATTTAGAAAAATTCACATCAGCTCAAAAAGGAGGAAAAATACGATTATACCTTGACCCATTTTTAGAGGGTTTGTGGCTCAATTTCTTGAGCAGTTTACTCTTGACCTTTAACTGTTGATAAGTCAGGTTGCGGCGAAAAATGACCGGATTCTTACGACTAGCGACAGTTAATTGTCGACTTTTCAATGTTGGTCATTGACTGAGGACCAATAGCTGTTATTGGCGGAATGGAATCGCCCCTATTGTCCTCCAATAGACCCCTGCTGGCCCTAATAAACTTATACAGTCCCTCAAATATGCCTATATTACCCAAACAATAGACATCTGTCATGACCCGAAATTTTGAATGAGTAGAAGATCAAATTAGATACATGATAACCCCCAAAAAATGGAGCTTTCTGCTCTGGTCCAGTACCATCATAGTCCAACGTTTTTCGCCGTTTATCACTGTAGCAATACAGTTACACTGGTAAGAATTCTTTTCACAGTAAAAATGAGAGGTGGGGTTGCACGTGGCTCCATTCTACCTGGGCGTGGCGATGATGATCCATATTCTAGGCTTCTCCTTGTCCTCTGGAGGCTTCGCGATTTGAGACTTGCAGTTATTGGCTGCGTTTGTTTGCCCAGATTACTAGCTGGATAGGAGAAAATTATCTCCAATCTTGAAGGAAGATGAAGACTGTTACGACTTATGCAAGAGCAGCTCCGCATGGTTTGCGGCCATGTTCGTCAAGTGGTAGCCGAGTGTAGATTCCACCACCGAAATTAAAGTATATTCATCGCCGTAAAGACCATTGGAGATGGAAGGAAAGGATTGTTGTGACATAGTGCATGGTACTCGAGTCATATACAGGTCTTGCATGGATGGTGAAGTTATCCCATAATTTTTCAGAAGGTTGGTGTTTATGACTGATCCTAAAATTAGGTAGATTGATTCGAAATTCAGAGACCATGGCATTACAATTCCCTAAAGTAGGAAAATGGATCAAGTTCATCATTCACTTGTGAAGCAATATGCAGACCATTCATGACATTAAAAATTCAAATCATCAAACTGAGATACTAGATTTCCAGGTCCATTAATGGACAACCCAATTTTCAGAATGAACACATCCGCACCATAAAGAGATGAACTGCAAAACATCCAACCAGCGAAAAATCACAAAAAGCAGCTCAAGTCAAGTTTCCATTCATACCTCGAAGATCTTCGCCGGATTGTTGGGCATGAAGAATGAAACTTTTGCGGTCGACTTCAATCGAAAATTACAGATTCAAACAAACAAAAAATTAAACAGTGACTAACCATTTCATCCGTTAGTTGGATCTGCTAGACCCAATAAAATGCTGACACGTGACCCCGACATGTTTGGACCACAATGGTCTTGGACCATTCCAGAACACTTCCCAAAAAAGATCCCAAACATACTTGGAACTTTTCTCATCAACCAAGTATCAAAAGGGAAATGAGCTGAGTTCATAATGCATCTTAGTCACAATCAAATATTACGTCACCAAATTTACCTATATATTCACCATGCTGAAGGTCGGTGGGTGGTGTTGTACTGTTCCCAACAGCCTGGTGGAGAGACCCATGATTACCATATTATTTACATCAATGTCATTGAGGACTTTCACTGTTTTTAATCAACCAATGTTCCCTGTTGCTAGATATTTAGTCTCCAAAGCCAGTTTTTTTTTGGATACAACTATAATCAACAGACGCTGCTCTCCAGTTTCTCCAATTCTTTTCCAAGCCTCCTCAGACTCACCTCTTCACTCAGAAGTCAGAACCAATACCGTATTCACTCAAAACAATATTTCTGATCAGATCCACCGCCAGTATAAGCTGTTGGTAAGTTTCTCGATCAAAAAATTCTTTTTTCATTTTTGAACCATTTGTTATCATCTCCGTAGTCACAACTTTCTAATATATGGGTTTTGTCGTCTCTTATTGTTTTTTGACATTTGGGTTTAGTTGTCGATTTGGGTCTGATTTTGAAAAAGTGGGAATCATGAATCTTAAATTTGATGTTTGGCAATTTGGGTGTGGGTTTTTGTGATTGACCTATTTGTTTTTTTGGTTAAGATATATGTACATATATTCATGTGTGTGTTTAAGAACCATAACCATATGTGTATGTCATGTTGCCATCTCCTTGAAATCTCTAAAGTTGGTAACGTTACCAACCAATTTAATTATGCTTCTCATCACAAAGTCTATAAAGTTTTGATTTTCTTCAAATCGATCAGTCAGTGGCTAATTATCCCGTTAATGGTGAATGATTGCAGTCTCATCTATGATCGCAAATTAGTTTGGGAGTTGTCATTCCGTTTGTTTGCACTTTTATATTCATGACATGAATAATGAAAGAAATGATACACGGGTCAATCTAGGATCTATGATTTATATATAAAGTACAATTTTCAGGTTAGTACCCTAAATATTTGAGTTTTATATTGCTTCATCTTATGGCACTATTAGATGCTTTCAAAATTACAAATAGTGTGTTTTTTAATTTAACTGTGATGATTTGTTATTGTCATAAGTGATGTGTATCAACAGTTGAGTATGTACAATTTAGTTTGATTAGTGTAGTTTACAGCCTGTAATTAGCTCTACATTTTGGTTGGTTTGGTTTCACAGGTTTTATGCAAAAAAAAACTATATTCGTTGTTTCACTGCTGGTTGTCTCTCTCTTCCCTTGCTTCATTTAGATTTTTAATTGTAGCACAGGTGTGTCAGTTTGCAATCAATTCTTGATGAATTAATTTTCCCCGCCTCTATTATATGTTAGTATTTGTAAATAGGCACGTTGTTAGGTATTGGGTTTGTGACCTCTTCAATTCATGGAGGCATATATCATTTTTATGGATTAGAAAGCCAATTATGTTGGTTTATGTTTTCTGATATTAGTTCTGATAATGAAGATGAGTGTGTGTCAGTTTTTGTTGGGTTGTGTTGTGAAGTTTTTTGATTGTTTGATTAACATGTTTTTACAGCCACTATGGCACCTGGAAGGAGATATGTAAGAATGAAATTTTTTTATGATAATGTTCTTTAGACTAAGCTTGCTGATCAAGTAGGGATTGAAGAGACACCAGCTGAACTTGCAGAGGATATACGATGTGAAAATACATCTATGCCAGGTATTTCCATGTGTTTGTTTTGTCTTTTAGTTTTAAGTGTTTTGGTTTGTTAAATCACTATATGAGCTTTCATTAATGTGAACATAGATAGTTAACAGTGTTGCTCTTTTTTTGGAAAAATTTAGAACTTTGGGCTCTTACTGAACTTAATTGCTTAGGTTCACAAACCTTGTCTCATCTAACATATATGACTTTTCCATAGGGTGATTCTTAACTTGCATTATCCGTTTTTTCAAAAGTTATTCGCTAAACTATTTTGTGGTTGTCTACTTATGTACAATCTGTGGTGAGTCTAAAATAGCATAAATGTATTTATCTAATTTAGCCAGCTTCAATTTGGCCTAAATGATTGAGGTAATGCCTGATCCTTATTCATTTATGTCACTCAGATGTGATACCTACAAGAAGAAGTGGTAGAAAAAGGAAATTAATGTGTTCGTTAGATGATAGGGAAGGAAAAACAAGCTCCATTTATACAACAAATGCTACTGCACAAGAGGCCAATGCTGATGAGATTACGAGACTTCATGAAAATTTAATAGGTATGATGATTTTATCATTATGTTTTTTTGTTTTTTCAATTTTGCTCTGATTTTGTTATCTAATTAGAAATACATTATTTGATTTGTTTGTCAATTATATATCTTTTATATAAAATATGAAAATTTAGTGCTTGAATTTGTGTTGCATGCAACAAACTTTTAATTTTACTAAACGTATAAACATGATATAAGGAATTGGTCCTTAAACAATATCCTAATATTTAAAGTTCTCCTCTCTTTTTTTCTGTGGACCTTTGGTAACAATTTAGATTGTATTCATTATATAATGGTTGGAAAATGGAATTTTTTTACTTTTATTTATGTTGTTATATTTTGCTCCTCCACAAAAAAGTAGTAGAAAGAGACCAAGTTCTTTAGCTAAAGGTAAAAATATTGAAAGTAGCTTTGTTGGTGGCAGCAATGCTCATGATGAAGAACAAACATGTATATTAAGTGTTTTATTTTGCAAATGTGTATGTTTGTTGTTATTCTGTAGTCTCTTATTAGTTGTTAGTTATAGATAAGAGGTATGGATTTTTTGGTGGTGTTCAATATTAGATGTTAATTGTAATGTCTATAATGGTTGCTGGTTATTATTATTGTATAATTATAAATAACAGTGGCATTAGAAGTGTTAAAAAAAAGACCAGTGACATTAGAAGCTGTGAATATTATAGACTTTGGTGAATATGTGAGGTCAATTCCACAAAACCTTTATTTGCTCAAAATTATAGAAACTGATCAAACTGGAATTTGATAGCTTTATTATTTTATTTTATTTTTTTGTAAAAAAGTGTATATTTTTATTTTTTAACTTATATTTCTGAGATTTGTATTCAATAGAGTAAAAAGATTGTTTTTGCTTTCTACTGTCATTTTTGTTAACAGTGATAGTGGGATTTGGGCAGTTGTTTCTATTTGGGGCCCGAGAGGTATAGGGAAAACTACAATTGCAAAACGATTATATCATCACAATGGTGTGATACACCATCATGATTGTTTTGCAATGGTTAATGTCTCTGGCCAATTTGATGAAAGAGGAGTTTGGAAAGAAATCTTACAGAGTCTTATCAATCCTACCGGCGAGGAAAGGGAAAAATTGGCAATAATGAAGAAAGAAGGAATAGTAAAAAGGCTTGTCATCATCCAAAAAGAGAAGAGATGTTTGGTAGTGCTCGATGACCTTCGAACATGTGAAGATTGGGACTTATTGAAAGCTGGATTTCCACTCGAGAAAACAAAGAGCCAGATTTTAATAACCACGCGTGAGGAAAGAGTAGCTTCACATCCAGACAGATATGCTTTCCTCTATGAAGCTCGGCCATTGATGGACCAAGATAGTTGGGAACTGTTTGAGAAGGTAACTATCTTCGGACAAGATGACAGCATAGGTATTTTCTCATCAACTTTTTTTCTTATCTAGTTTATTGTTTCTGTTTATCAAGTGAGGATAATATCGAAAATTCTTCCCTCCACCCCGTGGAGGTTCACTTGTCCAACGTGGAGCAAGCACAACCACTTCTTTAAGTCATATACTAGATTAGTGTTAGTCAATACAACCGCTATCGTTTGGTAAAAAACACAACTTTTGTGATCTTCAAAAGTTGTAAAATTGAAGGAGATAAGCTTTTTGCTCCTTCTACCTCTAAGCAACAATGGCAAACACTGCTCGTCCATCACTTTCTTCAATTTCAGGACTATTATTTTACTTTAGATTAACACATGCTCAGAGAGTGTTCTTAAACGCCTTACCAAACCTTCTAATTAACTTCAGTGCACTAGCGCCTTTGCATTCAATTCCAACTCATCAATAATCCTATTGCACTTGCCAAAATCTCCAATCAGTCATCGACGACCTCCGGGCAAGCAAAGTATATAATGGGGTGAAGAAGATGATGGAGGAATGGAGGATGGGAAACCTTTTCTACAACGACCAATTCATTCTCAGATTTCTTCCTCTTACCTGCGTGACCCAACTCGATGTAAAATGTGCCCAGTATCCCCTTCATGTTCAATTCTGCATAAATGGGTTCGGCAATGAAGGAAAGGGATATGGCGAATATGGGTTAGTTGGGTTTAGAGGATTGATGGAAATGGACCAGTGAGATGATAGTTGATTTTGAGAAGTCACTTTCTGGATTTAGATGCGCAGTTTTGATCTGAAAGATGATAAATGGACCGGCTATGTAATTCAGTTTTATTACTGTTCATTTTTTGGAGCAGACTAACGACGCGTGCATTCTACACTCTGTTAGTAAAACTGTAGGTGAAGGTCCACGGGGTGGCTTGAAGAAGCTCCGGGATAATATTAGCTACTGCAATAATTAATTTATCTTTTTCAGTTATGTCTTCTCAATGTATTAAGGAATAATTCATTTGTTCTTCTTCAAAAAAAAAAAGGAATAATTAATTGGTGCCGAGTGTTGATAAGGGCGTACGTCATTTAAGCTGAATCTCATGGGAAAGATTAAGGGGGTGCCTTATAGCATATGTTGTGCTATAGTACATTTGATCCACAAGTGCCTGAATGACACAGTATTAGTTTTCCTAACAATTTTCTTGTAGCAATGTGGAGTATCTTATATTCTTATTACACAGACGTGTGCTATGGAGACTTTTTTTTTTCTTAATTTGATTGCAATCTACTACAGAGACGTTTTTACACTGACATATTTGCCCTTTTCAATTTGCTTTGTAGTTGACATATCTTTGGGGTTGTTACCTTTTTTAAGTTTATTTGGTAGTTGGGGAAATTAATCCTTTGCCATTCTCACCATTTTTAAGGTTTCAAGTTGCTGATTTGGCTAATTAAGTTTCTATGTCATTTCAATTTTCAGACTCTATTACTTATGCAAGGAAGAAAGAAATAGGAAAACAGATCCTTACAAGTTGTGGAGGCTTTCCGTTAGCTATCATTGTGCCTGCAGGACTTCTAACTAGAAAAAATACCAATGAGTGGGAAATTGTCAGTAAGAATGTTTGGTGCATATATAAGTGAAGACAGGCACCTTGCAAGTAAGAATGTTGATACATCATTGGCATTGTCATTCAATGACTTGCCAGAGCGCTCAAAACTTTGTTTCCTATATTTAGGCAATTTTCCTCAAAATTATAAGATACCGGTGAAAGAATTGACTCAATTATGGATGGGAAAAGGTTTGTTGCTCCAGAATCTGTAGAAAGTATGGAAGATGCATCATATAATTGCTTGAAAAACCTGGCTGAGAAAAGCATGGTTCAAGTCCAAAAACAGGGTTTGAGTGGAAAGATCAAAACATGTTGTCTCCATGATGTTGTGCGAGACTTCTGCTTGTCAAAGGCAAAACAGGAGAATTTTCTTCATGTTTGCAATGCTTCTGCAACCATAAGAATCCCATTCAATAAAGTTCGAAGGCTTGCTATCCATTTGGATGGAGTTGTTGATAATGTAACTCCCACAAGTGATAGATTACATTCGCATAATAGGTCTCTGTTATACTTTGTCCAAGGACACTTTTACTCAGAGCGAAACAGGAAGTTACTGTTGTTAGTATTGAAGGATAAGTGTCACGACCCCAAAATTTCGAGCTTGAAACTCAAATTTCGAATTCATGAAAAACACTACAACAATCTCAATGAATCGATATCATTAAAATGTCACAGCGGATCATCGCTGAGTTCAAAATACAACTCAGTCAAACCGATTATTATAAACCAAATTATAATTCGACATTATAACAAATGGAAATGTATAATCCTCACAAAACCTCACAAGAAAATCACCCAAAATCCTCACCACAAGCTGTAAATAAATAACTTCAAGTCCTCTGAGCGGTCCGTCAATTCCCGCTAATCCACACATGCAGAGTTATCCACTACACCATCGAATTGGTGCACCGGGATTGTAAACACAAACCCGGTAAGCTTTACAGCTCATATGAGTAAAATAAAAATATAACTCGCATATCAATATATACGAAAATCACAAACATAAATTATGAATGCACTCATGAGTCAATGGACGGCCCATCTGGTTGTCCAAAAATATGAAAATGAAAGTGCTCATGAGAAATTGGGTAACCCCTCTGTTTACCCAAATGCATTTATAATACGAGTATTAATGAACGCTGGTACACCTTTGTTACCCCTCACGTAGTACACCGCCGACATAGGGCAAGCTCCTGCTACCCAACATCCAAAAATATGAGTACTCATGAGCCGATAACCCATCTGTTACCTCACATGTAGTACTCCAGCAGACAGACTAGAGGTTTAACTGTATCGTAACTTTCGCCCGACCAAAGGCTAGGTTCCGACATGCCAACACGTCCGAAGACCAAACACGTCCGAAGATAAAACACGTCCGAAGACAAACACGTCCGAAGACATAAACACGTCTGAAGACCGTTCAAAGACAAAACACGTCCAAAGACCGTCCGAAGACAAAACACGTCTGAAGACATAAACACGTCCGAAGACAAAACACGTCCGAAAACAAAAACCCGTCCGAAGACATAAAACTCGTCCGAAGACATAAAACGCGTCTGAAGACATAAAACTCGTCTGAAGACATAAAACTCGTCCGAAGACATCAAACTCGTCCGAAGACAAAACATTTTAACAAATATCAATGTTAAAACCATGTACAATAATCATCTCATTATATTGTACAAATCGCATCAACATGCTCAATATATAAATCTCATTTCCAAAATGAACTCATTCGCAACAATCTTGACAGTATATAATATAGCAAACTGCATATATATACCTATTTACCATTAATACATATATAAAATTCACTATATCATATACATGTCATATTCATTCTTAAATTTCAGCAAAATCTTGAATCTCCGCAAGGGTAGATTTGTAAGTGTGAGATTTTACTCACCTTAAAATCTCGAGCGAAATTCCACGATTCCGAAAGTATTTTCTTTTCTTGATTTATCGATCACCTTGAAAAGATAAGAGAATAATTTAGAACCGTTACGTAAACCTTAAATGCCGAAACAGTAGTAATATGTTACTGTTCAGCAATTTCTGGTTTTACGAATTTATTGTTCACGGAGTACTATTCATGTATTTACTATTCACATATTTATGTATAAATACTCATCCATTACGTATTTATGTACGTGTATATACTGTTTACGTATTTATGTACGTATGCATACTATTCAAATGTAAATACTGTCTCAGTAAATAATAATTACCGATTTACCCTTTTCGAAATTACTTTTTATATTTACTGAAAGTAATTTATATTTACATTTACCGTACGTAAAATAAATTTACATTTACAGTACGTAAATTCATTTTTACATTCACCGACGTAAAAATAAATGTTACAAAATTTCTGTTTTGGAATCACTATTCACGCGCCACCCGCCGGCGACCGCGCGTGGCGCTCACGCGCCACTCACTGTGGCAGCGCATGGGGCCCACGCGCCGAACCTAGGGCCGACGCGTAGCACGCCACCACCGCCCAATTTCTCCTTCTCTCCCTCTCCTCTACCTTCCTACGGCATCACGCCGCTCCTAACCTCCTCCAAGCTACCTCACGCGCCGCCTAAGGCGGCGGTATCCCCCTTCATCCAATCCTCCTCCGATCTCCACAATTCCAACCCAAATTCAACCAAAATCATCACACAATCACACACAAACATCAATCGCATCCAATTCGTACCTAGATCTCACGGTGGAGCCCTTGAATCGTCATCGGGGGAGCTTGAGGTGATGGCGATGTCAATTGAGCAGAGGTGTGGGCGCGCGGCGACTCGAGGTTCGACCCTCATCGTGGAGGGCTCCAGAGCTGGGGAGCGGTGGAGGCGTGCTTGCCATGAGCACGGCGTCGATGGAGGAGCTCGGCGGAGGCAGTCTCCGTGCTTCAATCTGTCATGAGGAAGGTTGCGGCGGCGAGGTGAGGTGCACCGTGCTCAGGTCTAGAAGCTGGTGGTGAGAGGCATAGCGGCCTGGAGGCGAAGATCGCCGGTGTGGTTTCGAGAGTGAGGGAGAGAGGGCGATCGGGGAGTGAGAACGAGAGAGAAGAGAGAGAAAGTGGGGAAGGGAGGCGGGGTGAAGGGTTTTCGAAAATGGAAACCCTAATCCCTCTTTTTTTTTCTTTTATACCATTTTCCAAATCGGAAACTAACTTCCGTCGTTCATAACTTTCGCGTCCGATTCGAACGCGTGACGTGTCCACAAACTCGTATCGACGAGCTCTACAACTTTCGTGAAGGAAGTTTTCACAAACGAGCGACGGAGAGAAAGTCGATACTCACGTTGCGGAAACGAAATGTTTTTCTAAATAAACGTTAACTATAGAGAAGCTAACCTAGAGAACCACCAGACAGAAAGACTAGAGAAGCTGCCAATGTTAAAAAATAAAAATGCTTTACATTAATTTTTTTCGACTTGAAAGCACCCATCCTAAGTTCTCTCGAGGAGGCTTTCCTCAACTTGAATTTCTTTCCCTCCTTGGTTTATGTGAGTTAGAGGGGACTGTGGAGAGAGGAGCCATGCCAAATCTTTGCAGTTTGCACATTGGGTATCGCTGGGGACTGAAGGCAGTTCCTGATGGGCTTCAATATATTTCTACCCTCAAGGAATTAACCATCAGACGCATGTACCATGAATTCTGTGGAAGGCTCAAGAAAGGAGAGGATTATGTCAAAATCAAACATATACCTGCTAGTTCCATTACAATAACAAATATGAGATAGCTGTGTAAATTAAATTACATGATATGAGTACAAGACCAAAGATCATATGCATAACAATTAATCGTTGCTTTAGTGAATGAGATTAACTTACCATCATCATGAACAACTACACCGTGATCCATTGTGCCTTAATCCGAAGTCACAAGATGCTAGGCAATGTCTTCTGTTAGTCACTACTCTCTGCTTTCTCAATGGACAAAAACTTACGCAAATAACTCGTAGTGATAACAGGGACGTTTACCATCTATATATAGAGAATCTTTAACCCTTAAGAGTCCTTCCATTAAAGACATCTTATAAGTTAAGTCATCTTATTTAGATTCCTGATTCAATACTGATTTGTAGTCTTGCTTCTAGACTTAAATTAGGATTTCTTACCATAATGATATAATACACGAAATCATTAGGAATTGGATTTGATATTATCTTTGTTTCCATGTAGAAATAGATTATGACATTAAACATGATAATCATATAATATGTGATATGTTCAAAATTGATCTAACAATCTCCCACTTGGACAATCACTTCCGGTTTATGAAAATCAAGTTCCTATAATGTCAGAAACTATACTACATACTGTAGTGCGCGCCAGAAACAATTGAATCAAAAATCTCATCACAAAATGGTCACTTTGCAGTCAGTGGCGGATCCAGGATCAAATTGTAACCCGGGCTAATTGTAACGAAAAAAAATTTCAACGAATCTATGGTTAAAAAAAATTTTAAGCACAAAATAAATAAATTATACACTAACTATTTTGAATTACTATATACCAGTTCGTACATATTACATTATCATCGGCATTAGACCTTTAATCTTTGAGTTTCAAACAAAATCTTATTGGCACTATCAACTAATTATACTATCTTTTTTGGCTAATTGGTTCTAATACAAAAGGATTCGAATACGAAATAATTAATAATTTGTTCTAGTCAAATGCAGTAGTATTTATACTTGGTGGTAAAATTTATATAGCATTTTAGAGACAATCACAACTACTCGTACATAGTAAGAATTGAGGATACCAATTATGTTAGTGTATATATGTATACATATGATGAGTGTTTTTTTCTAACCTCTCAAAAACTCACCTAGGCTGGATCCGCCAGTGCTTGCAGTTACTTATGCAGAACAAGAAACAAGTTACACTTTAACAAAAATGCAGAGTTTCTTTGCTACAACATAAGCTCCTGCAAAATACATATGTCCAAAACCTTAGTATTGAGATATATATATATATATATATAATGTGTATTAACAAGTATAGAATATATATACATCAAGTCCTACCGTATGTTTTAAAACAAGAACTTCAAGCAATAAACTGGACACCAATGACTTTATAACTTGCTTGAACCATATCATCATGCTAGACATGATTAAAGTCATCTGATATGCAAGTATATATACAACTATAACTTATTTGTATAAGTTTTCAGAAACTAATGTAAAGCTGCAGCATGACATAATAATTCTGAAATACCTCAAGACTTTATTTAAAATAAAGAAAACTGTTATCACAAAGGTAATTAAAACAAGAACTCGAAACTTGTAAATTTTAGTTTGCTCCTAGTGGACTTAGCTCCCACTAACCTCAAGCATCTAAGTTAGGCAAAATGCCTATGCTCTCTATGTGTTTCTTGAACACTTTAACTGGTAATGCTTTTGTGAAAGGATCAGCTAGTTGTGAGTTTGTATCTATGCTTAGAACCACTAACTCACCCCTTTTAACCCTCTCCCTAACACTGTAATACTTTAAATCTATATGCTTGGAATTGCTAGATCTCTTATTGTTCTTGCAGAAGTACACAACTACCTCATTGTCACAAAACTTCCAATTTGTCTTCCACAATGTGACTGAGTACTTGAGTCTGCTGTAGAAAATTTCTTATCCATACTCCTTCACACACTGCTTCATATACTGCTATGTACTCAGCTTGCATGGTTGAGGTTGTGATCAATGCCTGCTTCATGGTTTTCCAAGCAATAGCTCCTCCTGCTAGCATGTACACGTATCCACAAGTGGACTTCTTTGAATCAGGGTAATTTCCTGCAAAATCAGAATTTGAAAATCCAATAACCTTCAAATCCTTGACTTGTCTATAAACTAGCATGTGATTCTTTGTCTTCTATAGATATCTCAACACTTTTTTCCCTGCAACCCAGTGTTCATAACCTGGATTAGATTGAAACCTTGTTAACATCCTAACTGCAAA
This sequence comes from Argentina anserina, assembly GCF_933775445.1. Taxonomy (NCBI): domain Eukaryota; kingdom Viridiplantae; phylum Streptophyta; class Magnoliopsida; order Rosales; family Rosaceae; genus Argentina; species Argentina anserina. The sequence goes on along the minus strand of NC_065878.1, from coordinate 9,024,882 downwards.
AGCTAAGTCAAGTCTTGTGCAAACTTGAGCATACATGAGGCTTCCAACTAATCTTGCATAAGGCTTTGACTTCATGTTCTCCTTCTCAGTTTCAGTTTGTGGCTGTTGACCTTTTGTGAGCTTGTCACCTTTAGACATTGGAACTTCTCCTCTAGAGCACTGTTCCATACTAAATCTCTTCAGAACTTTAGAAATGTAATTTTCTTGGGACAATCCCAACAGTTTTTGTGCTCTATCTCTTTTAATCTCAATCCCTAGTACATATGATGCTTCACCTAGATCTTTCATGTCAAAATTCTTTGACATAAAGCTTTTGGTATCTTTTAGCAGTTTTAGATTGCTGCTAGCCAAAAGTATATCATCAACATATAGTACTAATAAAATAAATTGATCTCTAACTGTTTTTAAATAAACACACTCATCAACTAGATTTTCAGTGAAGCCAAAAGAGGAAATCACTAAGTCAAATTTCTTGTACCACTACCTGGAAGCTTACTTGAGTCCATAAATTGATTTCTTCAGCTTGCAGACCAAATTCTCATTCCCTGCTTCAATAAATCCTTCTGGTTTTTTCATGTAGATCACTTCATCAAGCTCTCCATTTAAGAAGGCTGTCTTGACATCCATCTAGTGCAGCTCTATATCATAGTGTGCAACTAATGCCATGATGATCCTAAAAGAATCTTTACAAGAAACAGGAGAAAAAGTCTTAGTGTAGTCTATGCCTTCTTTCTGCGTAAATCCTTTTGCAACTAACCTTGCCTTGTGTCTTTCAGTGTTTCATGTTGCTTATTTCTTGGTTTTGTAAACCCACTTGCAGCCAATTGCTTTTTGTCTTGGATCAGCTTCAACTAATTCCCAAACTCCATTTTTCTCCATTGACTCAATTTCAGATTTCATAGCTTCTTGCCACTTATCTGACTCAACACATTCTGTAGCTTGAACAAAATTTGTTGGATCATTGTCTTCTGCACAATCTTCTACTACGTCTGCCTCACTTAGATAACTGACAATGTAAGGACAATCCCCCCCCCCCAAATTTTGATTTTCTAGCTCTTTCGGATCTTCTAAGCATAGGATTTTGAGGAGGAGCTAGAATTTGATTATTTTAAGGTTGTGGAGGTTGTGGAATTATAGGTTCTCTACAGGTGCAACTGCAGCAATGGGAGGATTCTTAACAACTATATTGTTTTCTGGATTGCCAATTTGCATTCCTTGATCAATTTCATGATCATCTGCATCTTGATTTTCTCTAATGATGTCATCTGCTAATTCATTATCATTATCAAAAGGTAATGTATTTGCTAAATCCTCATCCATCACAAGTTCTTCAAAGTCTGAGGATAAATCCTCATAAATTGTATTGTGAATTTTCTCATTTATGAATTTTACTTGATGAGTTTCAAAAATTCTGGGTGAGTGTTTAGCAGAATATAAATTGTAACCTTTAGATTTATCTGGATAACCTATGAAATAGCAGCTAACAGACTTTTCATCAAGCTTGCTCATTTTTGGATTATAAATCCGAGGTTCTGCTTGACAACCCCATACATGACAATGAAAAAGACTTGGTTTTCTACCACACCATAATTCAAAAGAAGTTTTCTCTATGGCTTTACTTGGTGTTCTGTTGCAAATATAATTTGCAGTTTTTAAAGCCTCTCCCCATAAGAATTTTGGCAACCCAGTAGTACACATCATACACATAACCATATTTAGAAGGGTTCTGTTCTTTCTCTCTGCAACAACATTTTGTTGGAAATTATAGGGTGTTGTATATTGAGCTTTAATTCCATGCTCTTGCAGATACAAGGCAAAAAGACCCTTTTGTTGACCTTTTTTTGTATATTTTCCATGAAATTCCCCACCTCTATCTGATCTTACTGTTTTGATCTTTCTCTCTAGTTGATTCTCTACATCAGCCTTATAGATTTGAAAAGCTTTAAATGCTTGTGATTTTTCTAAGAGTAGAGAAACATAACCGTATCTAGAGAAATCATCAATGAATGTAATGAATTACACGTTTTCACAGATAGTTTGGTGTTTAAATGGACCACATATATCAGTGTGTATGAGTTCCAACAACTCTTTACTTCTTACTGCAGTCTTTTTCCGTTTGTTTGTCATCTTACCCTTAAAACATTCAATACAATCATGAAGGTCTGAAAAGTCTAACTCGTTTAAAATGTTGTTCTTTACTAATAGTTTCAGTCTCTCTTTGGATACATGGCCTAATCTTCTATGCCATAAATATGCAGATTTTTCATTGTTCCTGGTTCTCTTAACACCAGTTAAGGTGCTAGTACTTTTAGTGTTATCTGTTTCAACAAAAGAAATATCTTGTTGAGATATTGAACAATTTAACTTTATATGATCATCCAATATCACACCAGAACCAATTTGCTCTTTATTTCGAAAAATAAGAATTCCTTTATTTTCAATCAAAAAACTACATCCAGCTTTAACCAATTGAGAAACTGAAACTAAATTCCTTCTCATGGAAGGTACATAATAAACGTTATTCAAAACTAGAAATTTTCCAGATCCTAAATCAAGCCTAAGACATCCTGCAGCTTTTACTGCCACCTTCATCACATTTCCAACACGCAAGCTAACATCCTCACTTCTTGGAGTCCTGGTCTTTTTGAACCCCCTTTTTAGCTAGCCAAGCCTTATAGCCAGTACAATCCTTTTTCATGTGTCCTACTTTCTTACAAAAGTAGCACTTGAATCTAAATGGTTTGTTATCCTTTGGCCATGTGGTTGCTGATGTCTTAGAGATGATCTTGTTAGGCTTAAGCTTGTTCTGTGGATGTGACTTCATTTTCTTAGGTTTTTCAAGCAGGTAAATAGTTGGGGTTTGCGTCTTAATCCTCTCATCCTCATCAGAACAGATGGCTATTAGTTCATCTAGAGTCCAGTTTTCCTTTTGAGCATTATAGCTAGTCCTGAGATGGTCAAAACTGCTTGGGAGTGTGTCCAGTGCATGATGCACCATCAAGGTGTCTTGTACTCCCACCATCATCTCTTTAAACCTATTGTTGATATTAATCAACTTTAATAAATGCTCCCTGACTCCTCCAGTTCCTGAGTATTGCAGGCTATGATATTCCTTGTTTAGCCTGGATATCTCAACTTTCTCACTCTCTTTGAACTTAGCTGACACGGCCTCCAGAAAATCAGTAGCAAATTCCGGCTCAGCCACACATCCTCTAATGCTTTTAGACATAGACTGCCTAATAACATTCTTAGCCGTCATGTTTGAATGCATCCACTTCTTATAGTTAGTTTTGACTATGGTTTTATCATCTTCTGTTGGGGTTTCAGGTCTATCCTCTTGAAAACAATATCATATCTTGTCATTCATGGTGATATAGGTTTCTACAAAATCATTCCAAACTCTAAAGTTTGACCCAGTAAGCATTAAAACACTGTTGAAGGTGAGGTATGTGCTACCTAAAGAGCAAAATAAATTTTTATGAGTTCTTAGCTTTCAGTGTTTTCTGTTTTGTCATACAATGCCAATCAAAACAAGCATAAAACAAAAATACCATAAAACAACACAGTCATATACTTGCATGTAATTCAATCCATAACTTTAATCAATATTAAGCAATACTTTTGAGCAATTACTTAACATTATGTAATTCTTTTCAATAAGCCACACAAGATAAAAACATGTTATCCAAAGAATCAAATCAACATCTTTAGACAGAAGATCTAATTCCAAGTATCCGAATTTATTTTCATCAAATATGCTTACTGTTGTCTGTATTCTAAAATCATATTTTGACCACTTCTTTGGAAGAATAAAACATGAATTTAAAAACACAGAACACAACTTTCAGTTTGTTATCTTGAAAATTCCCTGCAGATATCAAAGAAGAATGCTTTGTGCAATATGTTCAATTATACCAACAGGAAACCACAAACCAATTTTGAGCTTACAACTTTGTTTTCTACCCAGATAATCTTTATAAGAAAACTAAGCTCTGTGCCATGTAAACCTTTTACAATGTATAAAATTGGGAGATTTTAAACTTCTACATACATTGTCCATCAATTACAGTACACACATAGAATGCAATCATTCAATTCAACCATAGAGTATATATTTTCATAGAAAATTAAATTTCACAGCCATACAGGAACCACACGTCAACCACAATCCAAGTCTCTAAGCTACTCTTATATGCACGCTGGGTGTGCTCTAGGGTTCTTATGTATATTCATACACATACATACATATATATATATATATATATATATATATATATATACTTCATATAATCTGCTTAAATTGAAATCGGAAAACCTTTAAGAAAAACCTGTTTTGCTTTTTCCCCAAATTTGCTGCAGTTTTTTAGCGGAAGCATAGAACAAAATTTTTCAATCAGCAGCAATTCCCTTTGGGTTATGAATCCAGTAAGAGACGTAAAGGTCTCAATCGTTTCTGATCCAGAAACTCAATGTTGTGAAAAACACAACGGCTAAAAATTTTTGGTTGTTGTTCTTGAGTTCGGATTTGGTTGAGACCGGATCCGCGTGTTTGCAACCGGTTCGACCCGTAAAGCAAAAATCCTCAATAGTAACGCTCGCGATCCTCAGTAATGCTCGCGATCCTCAGTGACACTCGCGATCATCAAGTACATGATTTTTTTTATTAAAATCTAAAAACGATTTTTAGCTATGCAAAACTGAAAATTTTTTGTGCTCATAATCGCTCTGATACCAAATGTAAATTAAATTACATGATATGAGTACAAAATCAAAGATCATATGCATAACAATTAATCCTTGCTTTAGTGAATGAGATTAACTTACCATCATCATGAACAACTACACCGTGATCCATTGTGCCTTAATCCAAAGTCACAAGATGCTGGGCAAGGTCTTCTGTTAGTCACTACTCTCTGCTTTCTCAATGGACAGAAACTTACGCAAATAACTCGTAGTGATAACAGAGACGTTTACCATCTATATATAAAGAATCTTTAACCCTTAAGAGTCCTTCCATTAAAGACATCTTGTAAGTTAAATCATCTTATTTAGATTCCTGATTCAATACTGATTTGTAGTCTTACTTCTAGACTTAAATTATGATTCCTTATCATAATGATATAATACACGAAATCATTAGGAACTAGATTTGATACTATCTTTGTTTCCATGTAGAAACAGATTATGACATTAAACATGATAATCATATAATATGTGATATGTCCAAAATTGATCTAACAAGCTGAAGCTGATGAAGTTGCAGCTGTGTGGGGAGTTGTGGTGATGGGGACTTTAGAAATCTACAGTTATGGAAGTGAAAGGTATGTGATACATCAATTCAGTTGGGTTATATATTCATAATTTGAAACTCTTTTTAATTTTTTGTTACTGCTGTTCACATACACCTTTGCTTGTTTTGGTCCATTGATTTTCTTTTAGGTATAATCAGCTGTAAAAATCCATCCCCAATGTTAGGGAGTTGCCATACTCATAGTCCTAGCCAGCTTAATATGATAAATTTTCAGCTCTGCGTGAGGAACTAATGGATGTTGATGATCCTACAAGCTGCTTGTTGATCCTGTTATACAGAACCATATACTATCATTACCCTTTTCGTTGTCATCTTGTATAGTTTCTATAATGTGTTCTAAAATGTTCATGTTGATTATTGTGATTTGTGAGTGTATGAAATCATTATTTTGAACACCCCATGTTTATATGTTCTTATATAATGCACATGTCAAATTGACGTTATTTTGTTAGATTAAGTTGATCTCAATCTGGTAAGTACGTTATTCGATAAGCATGCTGTCTTATTTCTTGAATGCCCTTATTTCTGTTGCTTAAGGTTGTCTATGTTTTAGCATAAGCAAGTGTCACTTATCTTTGAAATTCTTTCCACTCAATCTGTACAATCATAAACCTTTATTCATTAATGACTGAAGCTGTTCATTTCCAGCTGTTTCAGGTGAAGCTGTCCGATACCAAGCTATATGGCAATCTTCTCAGGGTCTTAAACAGAATCAGTTCTCCGGAGGAGTTAAATTTCTTGTTGCCAGTTTTACTCTCTAGTTAAATTTTGTGTTTATTTTCTTGTAACGAGCTAGCGAGTAGGATTCTAATAATGAATTGCTGTTAGCTGTGGATTTGGCAGTCAATATATTACCGTATTTTGTGTTTGCGTAAGAGTACCAAGCTGAACGATGAAGCTCATTGTCGTCTGTCATGACTCATGACCAACTGATAAGTTAGTGACCAAAGCCGAGTCTCTTTCAACTTTGAGATGCTTAAGAGGATGATGGAGTAAGTTGAACAATCCCCAGGCTTCAGCTTGAACAACATGAATAACCCAGCAAGTACCTCTAGAAACCATTCACGTACAACTCTTCTTTTCAATATATTTTCTTCCTTATCACCGAAAAAAACATTCACTACTCTTATAACACAAATAAAAATTATATTTCATACACGGCATGCATGATACACAACACAATATCATCTATTTAAAAATAAATTTATATTTATAGTCTATTGTGTATGTATATACTTTTTTATAATTTATATCGTTAACAATGTATGTGAAAGTACATGCCTTGCACCACAATTCAATGTTTGGGACAGTGATCCGATTATTCATTGTACACCGGATGAATTGGAAATTGAAAATTGAAAAAACATACTGTACTAGTCCATAGTGTATTTCGTAACAAGGCTAGTACCGTAATTATGCCCCAGCCCAGCATATACAACTACTAGCCACGTCTGAAACCGCGACTCCGAGTCTTGGACGTCTTCTTACTCTTCTCCGGTTCTCCCCATCTCATAAAAAACATTTCACTCCAATCATTCATTCCAATTCCCAATCAGCCAATCCAATCCCCCATCTCCTCTTCCTGTAAGTGTTTACTTCAAACAACATTTGATTTTCGATTCCATCGTTTCAATTTTTGGATTCCTCGGATTTCATCCCAGTTCTGTTTTCCCACTCCTTGATTCGATCTGTCTGTCTTTATTCTACGCACGTTGTTGAGTTTTCAGAATCTAGGAACTGAATTAACTGGAACTGGAGTTCTGGTTTGGCATTTTAATTTAGATTTGGCTTTTGTTTTTACTGCTGGATTGAGTAATGTCACTGCTGGAATTTTGAACCTGTGTTGAGTTTAAGTAGGTTTTCTAGTTATTTCGGCATATGCTGGTTATAGTGTTTCATGTTATAATGAAAGTGTTAGTTTTTACCTATTGGTTCGAATATATGTGGTTGTTTCTAGGATGTTACAGTTTTGGTCGCTAATGTATTATGTGTTACTCATAGGGGCACCCGCTGTAATTGAATTGTTTTGCTTCTCTGCGGTTTTGGTAGCGGCAGGCGTTTGGCCAGACGCAGAGTTGTAATTAAAATTTGGTAATGGCAGGATGAAATGGAGTAAAATGCATGATTTGGTTGCTTATGATGGGAACATTCATTTATGATGCTATACAATGTTTTCTTAAAGAGAATCTCGGACCGCAAATGAGATGTCTTCCAGTAAGAGTCCGTCTCAGCACTTGAAGGATGGTGGATTGCAGAGTCAAATAGCCAATGCTGTGAACAGGTGATGCCAAAACCTGGCTAATTGGAAAGAATGTGTTTTCGTGGTGTATTAATAATTAATTTTTTTTACTTATTAGTCATTTCATTGGGGTGTGAATGAGGCTGTGCATTTATTTCTAACTCAGCCCCTTCCCTAGAATCTTGATTTGTTTTTTTTTTCTTCTGTCATGTATTGTTGGCATGGAGATATTTTATTTCGGTTTTCGAATTTTTTTATAGTTCAATAGATCTACTAGTGTATAAATTATTTTTATAGCTTAAATTTTGAACCTTGATCATGAGCTGTTGTTTATAAACTATAGTACAGGTTCAGAAGGAGGTGTTATGGCCACTAAATGTAGTTTACTGCTTGTTCTGGCAAAGAGTTTGATGGGGGGAGTAGTGTTATAAGAAAACAGGAGAACACATAAGAAAGAATCATACTTTGGTTCAGCTTATGAGAACAAGAATATGAACTTGGCATCAGATCCTTTTAGGTGATGATAGATCCAACCTTGTTCAGCCCATAGTTTCGTGAGAAATGAGCTGGGACTCCAACATTATCTTCTTCTTGTTCAGGTTAATGACCCTCACTCGTGGGCAATGACCTTCATATCTTTGATTCCCACCTATTGTGTTTCTTCTGCCCACCAGATAAGAGAAATCTTCTCTGAAAGATGATACATATTAATCTTACAAATCAACAAGAAGATCACTATTATTGGCAAGATACCTGATAAGAATAAATAAATAAATAAATGAGTACCATGTCAAATAAACTTGAAAACAAAAATGCAATATAATTTAACTGTCCTTGCCGGAAATTATATAACTGATTTCTTTCATTTCAGTATTAATCACTTTTTTCTAGCATAACCTACTGAATAATACTCAATTATGCAATACACAAGTTAATGGTGTGTTTTGTATTTATGTGCTGAAGCATTTATTTATTTCTTTCTTCTGAATTCTTTTGTAGGCATAATGTGGAAGCACATCGTTCTTTAAAAAATCAGAGGGATGACAGTGATGTTCATCATAAAGATCAAGAAGCTATGGTACTAAGAGTTCATCTCCTCACATTTAAAAAGGAGTCAATTGAAAGTTCTGAAAATAATAAGTCTTACATGCAGGAACTTTATTCCAGGGCCAGAGTGCAGGAGGAAGAGATCCAATTTCTTCGTGGGCAAGTCACTGTTGCCTGTCTGAAGGTATCAAAAATCTCTCTTTGCCTTTCTCTCACGTACATTTTCCTAGTTGTAATAGTTATGTTCCTTCACATTTTAAATGCTAGCCAATTGATCAGCCTTTATGGTATCAGGAATTACGGCTGCTGAACGAGAAGTATGCATTGGAAAAGAAATTTGCTGACTTACGAATGGTTTGTCCAACTGTTAAGATTAAATAGAATCTATATTATTGAAATGCCTAGAGTTTAGCTTCTTTCTGTTATATCTTATGCAAATCGGAGAGCTTGCAAATAGAATCTATACTCATGTCTGCAAGTTCTAGAGCATCAAGTAACATAATGTTTTTGATAGGCAATAGATGAGAAGCAGAATGAAGCGACTACTTCTGCATTAAATGAGTTGGCCCGCAGAAAAGGTGATCTCGAAGAAAACTTGAAATTAACTCACGATCTGAAGGTAATTTTCTGGAGTCGGTGCTACGCCTTTGAAAAATTATGAGATCATGAGAATATTGTTCTTTGTTGTTGTCAATTGAAGAAAATGGGGAGAATCAGTGTAGCAAATATAATATTATTTTGTTGATTTCTTGCATGAAATCATTGCAAAGTAGGTCGTTATGCTTGGTGTAAGAAAGTTTAAACTCAATTATCAGTCTTTCATGATAATAAAGTCTTTTTCCTCGTTTGAGAGTTGAAATAGACATAAGACGTTATAGCCCAAAAAGGAAAGCTTAAAAATCATGAAATTAATGGTTTTCATCATTAAGTTTGTTTAGGAATTGAGAGGGGGTATGGTACATTTGTCTTCCTTGTCTTCCTGGATTGAGATACCGTGATCTTTTGAAGTTCAATATCCCAATACAATTCTTGTATATGCATAGACTAGCCAAACCACTCTAAGCTGACGTATGTATTTGAGACTTATGTTGGTTCTTGCAATGCTGCTTTTATTTGTATAACATATCTTCTTTTTAGGTTGTTTGGTGTGTCTAGGCATGCCTATTAAGCTTTCATTTCTCTATTATTTTATTAATATTTTTCTGGCTTGTCTGATGCTATGGCTTTCATATATTCTAGGCTGCAGATGATGAAAGATATGTCTTCATGTCATCCATGCTTGGGTTATTGGCTGAATATGGTATTTGGCCCCAGGTCATAAATGCTTCTGCCATATCCAACAGTTTAAAGGTATAACTTGTGTGGCACATAGATCAATTTTGCAACAACAATACTAGGTTTATACATAGTCCTAGTAAAATATTGTTTTCAGTTGGCCTCTCACTCATCTACTATCCTTTACGGCTATTTTCCCTTGCTACCGAAACCTTGTCTATCTTTGCTAATGTGCCATTACAAATATGCCATATCCAGTTCTTGTAGAATACATTGTTTAACAAGATAGTTCTTCTCTTCTTTTCTTCATACATCATCTACACCCTTTTATATGGGTCTATATCATATATTGTAATTTTGATTTCTGCCTATCAGTGTAGCAAATAGTTTTCTGTACTCGGCCTTCATCTTTTGTTTTCTTCTTGAATTTGCAGCATCTACATGATGAGTTGCAGTGGAAGATTAGAACTTCACATGTAAGTTGTGATTCTTGTGACTTCATGTGGTTGTCAGCTCTGTTTTCTTGTGACTTCATGTTATTGGGACTGAGTGAAACTGAATAGGATATATTACTTTCAGGCCAGAGGCTTCCAATAGGATATTACTTTCCTAACCAAGTTACATTACCTAGTTGCCTGATTTATTTATTGCTGCTTTTTTTGTTTTTTGTTTTTTTGTTTTAGTCTGTCTTTCTTCTCTTGCTATCTGTCAGTTATATTGGCTTGATTGTTTATAGCAAACCTCTATCCAGGAAAGTAAATGATATTTGGTTATAATTACACATTAAACCGAATTAGAGTAAGGCATCTGTTTGCTTATAGCATTATAAATTTAGGTAACTAACATCAGCTACGGAAAATTATGCTGGAACTGAATGTGTTTATAAACATAGTATAGATAGATTCTGAGCAGTCAATTTTTTCATGGGTCTGCAGTACTATCAGTATATTCTGCTCATTAAAGTTCATTACTATGTTTTATTGGTTTCTGATCTTTGTCATGTATTTTTATCAATCATCATTCTCTACATATTTACTCTCTCTCTCTCTCTCTCTCTCTCTCTCCCCCTCTCTCTACAGGAACAGCAAGGTTTTGATCGTTATACAGATGCTCAACATCTGGAGCCGACTGCAAAATTGCAGCAACCCATGAATGATTTTGCAGACATGAAAAATTTGATGCTAATTAACAAAGAAAATCCGCAACAGTTCACATCCAATATAGATAGGTAAACAAGTCCTATCAGCTGTTGTTTGGAGTACTTGATCTTAATCTTCCCCCAATTTGAAGCAGTTGTGTTGAAAATAGATTTCTATGTCATGGCTTACTACTCCGATTGATTGAAGACTTATTTAGAAAATGGAGCCTTGCTTGATGATTGATCTTAATCTTCCCCCAATTAGAAGCATTTATGTTAAAAATAGCTTTCTGTGTTGTGGCTTATTACTCCAATTGATTGAAGATTTCTATAAAAGCAAGGAGCCTTGCTTGATGGTTGAATCAACTTCTCAAAAGAAGTGAGTACTTTTTTAAATATAAACTGATGATATAGTTGTGTTCTGGCCAGAGTGTGTTTTGCCTTGTAGTTTTGTATATTTTTAGTGTTCAATATACAACTCTTTTATGATAGTGAATGACACTTCCATGTGGAGTTACTCTGAGTAAATATTGATACTTGTTTTTATTTTTTCATGCCACCTTTGAGTTCTGTCACTTACAAGGAGAGTTATAGGAACAATTTGCAAAGTTTTTTGTGATATAGAATATTATTGGTTTTCAATAGCTTCATGGCACAGTATAATCAGTCAAAATTTAATTTTGAAAAAAAAATTCAGTCCTTTTTTTCTTTGAAGGAAAAGTTTCAGTCTTATATTAGTCAGAGTTATATAAAGTTGAGGACAAGAGGTCCAGAGCAATGAAAGGCAGCAGGAACATGAAAATTTACATAAATAGCAGCTAGGATTCATGCCAGCCCCATAATCGAGAGAAAACCCTACTGCCTTCCAATCTTTGAGAATATAATCGAGATTCTAGTCTGAGCCACCGAAATAGATACCCGAAAGCTTACCAGTCTTCTCAATAGTGTCTCCACCCCTGCACCTTGTTCAATTCAAACATCTTAGTGCTGAAATAGGTTTGGTGATATAATTGGATAAGCAGATTCGTATGGTGGAAGGGATGCATATATCTAAGAGGCTACTCTGAAATATAACACGCTGTCAATGACATTATTGGATAATTTAGTATTTAAGAGCACTTTGATCCACATCTTTTCCTCTTTATGACAGTAATACAACTCACAGGAATATGGATGGCTTTATTCTGCATGATTCAGTTGATAAAGAAGTCGCAAATGGGAGAGCTGAACAAATGAATAATGGCACCTCATATCCTCAGACACCTGATTATTCATCCTCTATTTCGCAAGGTAAAAGTTTTTCATCTTCAAAGAGAGTCTTACCCTGTGATTTACTATGGAATCTGATGTAGCCTATTCATTTTAAAAGGGCCTGGCATAGAGAATTTTCAGGTAATTGGTGATGCCGTACCTGGAGGCAAACTTCTTGGATGTGGATTCCCAGTACGCGGGACTTCACTTTGCATGTTTCAGGTTTGATTCCTTACATATTCTGATCAACTTTCATCTGATTAGTGGGTTTGCTTATTCTATGAGTTACTTATGTTCATCAATGTTTGCTACCAGTGGGTTCGTCATCTTGAAGATGGCACTAGGGAGGTTATTGAAGGTAGAGAACTAAAGGAATATGAACTTTATGGATACTTTTCTTGTGTAGATTAGGTTCTTTTAGGGGTGGCTGTACTTTTTGAGTTTGTATTGTTTATTTCATTTTTTTAATTCTTCATGCAGGAGCTACAAATCCAGAATATATAGTCACAGCAGATGATGTTGATAAAATTATTGCTGTTGACTGCATACCAATGGATGATCAAGGCCGCCAGGTTCTCTATATACTTCTGCGCATGTTGATACTGTCTATTTTTTCTGTATGTATGTATGCTTCCGAACATGTGCACCACTCTACGGGTTTTCAGATTGTCGCAATATACTTACTCATTAGTCCAAAATGGTGATAAATATGATCTGATATGTTCTAGTTCGTTGGAAAGTAGATGGACAATACAGTAGAACCTTGATAGTTTAATAATCAATAAATTAAAATTTTTGTTGGTCCCAAATAAGGTACTTAGGCTAAATTAGCCTTGATATTAGGCTAAATTAGCCTTGATAATTTAATAATCTCGATTAATTAATATTTTCTACCAGTCCCAAGGCTATTAATTGATAGAGGTTTAACTAAATAAAGTAGGGGTCTCTTGAAGCTCAAACTGCTAGTAACAACTGATATGTACATGAATGTGTGGTAAACAATTTAAGAATTGCAATTTAACCGCTAGAGCATTTGCCAAAAGCTTAAGTTTAATATTTGTAAGTTGGAAGTTAAACAAAGGCGATTCGGGGCCAGAATTCTCCATAAGCAGGTGGACTCTTATATCCAAAAATGGACCAATATATGATCCTGTTATGAATTCGTCCCACTGCAAGATTTGTTTTTCGACCTGTTAACTTCTGAGATGTGACTTGTGACAGCTACCACAGAGTTAGAGAATAACATCATGACTCACGCACTTAAACCCCTTGATCTTCCGATGAAACTTGTACTCTCTAGTAGTATTTCTTCAGTTATCTAAATAAGCGTTTAGAGTTTAGATTTTTACTCAACCTGAAATCTGGACCACTATGGCAGCTGCGACAGAGTTAGAGAATAACATCAGGACTTACCCACTTATAGTCCTTGATCTTTCAATGAGTTAACTCTCTAGTAATATATAATCAGACCTCTAGATCATGAGTGTTTGGTGTCAAATTGTTCTTACCTTCAAATCTGGACCACCTCGTGTACACTGATCACAATTTTGGCGTTGCAGTGTGAGTGTGTGTGTTTTTTTTTAATTTTTTGAGAGATGGAGTTGTGGTTTGTTTTGTGGTACTTTTGTGGCAAGTCCTCGTTATCAGCTTATAGTTTTGCAACTTATGATTTGAGATGGAAATCAGTGGAAAAGAAGAAAAGTGAAACAGGAGTACTCGAGGATAGGAGGAACGAAGTATGACCTCTCTTCACTTAGTAAATAGAGGAGGAGCTAGTTAATCAGTGAAGAGAGTTTGATTTTCAGCCTATTTATGGGCTTTAGTCTCTTTAAGTGTTGGATAGTTCTATGGGAGAGCAGTTGTCTAGCTTTTATTTTTTTGAATTACTTGTTTATTTGGTTTTTTTTTTTTGCTCAGTATTGTGGATGTCCACTGAATCTGTTATGTAAAGTTTATCACTTTTATGTTTCACAGAAAACAGAAAAGGGGGATATTGTTGTAGCCAACTACAAAGCCTTGTTATGGACGAAGAGGAAAAAAAAATTTGAGCAACGTAGATCCAAATTAGTGATTTTTGCTTACGTTTATTTTGGTATTGGCTAGTTATTATTATATCATATTTGTTTTTTTAGCTTATCTATTATGGATCTCCACTGATCCCTCATGCATGGTTTATTATACTTTTATCAATTGCTGAGTTTCTTTAAATGTTTTTTAGTCTAATCATGTATTTGATATAACTTGATGTCCTGAAGCATCCAGGTCACAAATGTGTTGCTTTCTGCACTTGCTTGCAGTTTCTCGCAAGAATGTTATTTCTTGACAAATCATCTGTTTTTCATTATCAGGGGGAACTAGTGAGGCATTTTGCTAATGATCAGAACAAAATTATATGTGGTATGTGTATTATGCTGCTTTATGTCATCAACATATGTCGGGTCAATTAATAGTTACTGGCTTATATTGTATAGTACTTACCTCTATAATCCATATTGAAGGTAGTTAGTAATTAAAGCTTTTCTTTCTGTTGGTTTAGTTCTGGGTATTAGTTTGGGGCTTCTTTTGTTCAAATTGGTCCAAATACACTAATTATTTACAAATGAAAGACTGTTAGTTCAAACTTGTACTTTTGTGTGTTGATACACGACATGCATTATGTAAATTCCATCTCTTCTGTTTCGCGGCATATTTTCAGTACTGTCCACTCCTCCCTTTCCCGAGCACAAGTCTTTCATGTGATGAATACACTATCAGATCCTCTGCTAGATAGGTTATTGACTTGTTTTTTCATTTTTCTGTGTTTTGTTTTCTCTGTATAGCATCACACTAGTTCCATTTAATTAATTGTAAACTTGTGCTTGCATCTGTTTAAACTTAAATTTAGAAAGTAAGCAAAAATGATTTCTACTGAAAAACTGTTACAATTTTCTGGAGAAAAAATGCAAAACATAAATGTCTGTTTTAGACTTTAATAATCTGTAGGCATTTTCATAAGAAGATATTATTTGGTCATTCTAATTGTTCCACATATGCATTATATATGAGGTACTTTTTAGACCCGGAGATGCAGCTGGACATTGACACAAATATTTCTAGAGGACAAGCCACTTTCAGTGTTCTACTACTGGTAAGAATAAATTTTTGAGTTGTTTATTTTCTATTTTATTAAAGTCTGCACTCTACCTCATTCATCAGTTTCCATTTTCAGATTAGATTCATAAATCCTACGTCCAGGAAATAATTGGTGCTTCGGGGAATCTTAATTATATGATTGAGTTTGTTGGGTTTCCAGCCCATGTGTTTTTCCTAAGATGGTTTCTTAGAGTATGGTGTTCCAGTAAGGATAGGGAATCCTTATTGATGATGGTTTACTTGTAGAAGGAGGAGGCTTTATAGCCTACCATTATTAGGAATATGATTCCTATTTGGTGAGGAAATATGTTTGTCCTTATGGCTATATAAGGAGGGGTTATGCTCTAGGTTTAGGCATTACAGAGACAATGAGCATAGTGTGTTCCATTCTCGGTTAGAGGGTGAGAGAGGGCAGAGAGGAGAAAGATAGGAAGAGAAGAGAATCCTTGTTTTCTTAGTCTTTCTTGTGTACCCATTATTAATATAGTGGAAGTGTGTTTCTGTCCGGTGGATGTAAGCAAAGTTATTTGCTGAACCACCTTAAATCTGTGTTCCTGTGTTCTTTTCTTTGTGGTTGTTTCTCTTGGTTTGCTGTGCTTGTTCTGTTTCTCTGACTAACTTGTTGACCGATTCACTACAAGTGGTATCAGAGCCTGGTTGAAGGTTGGGTTCGGCTGAATCGGTATTGTCAGAATGGATGATGATGTGAAAGGCACAATGATCAAACTCACCCACAAGAATTGGGTGACGTGGAAGCCAAGAATGGAGGATATCCTGTATTGTAGGGATATGCATGAGGCCATAGAGGGTGTGGCTGCAAAGCCAACCAATATGACTGATGAGAAGTGGCGAAAGTTGCACCGGAAAGTAGTTGGTACGATAAGGCAATGGGTTGATGATAGCGTCTTTCACCATGTGTCGAAAGAAACTGATGCGGAAGAACTCTGGAAGATATTCGAGTCCCTCTTTGAGAAGAAGACCGCTGCGAAGAAAGCATTCCTTATCAAAGAGATGGTCAACATGAAGTTTGATGACGATACTAGTGTGGCTGTGCACTTGAACAATTTCCAGAATGTGACCAACCAGTTGTCGACAATGGGTATGAAGGTTGATGATGAGCTACTCGCATTGCTGCTGCTAGGAACTTTGCCGGATAGTTGGGAAACTTTCGTGGTGACCTTGAGTAATTCTGCGTCTAATGGTGTATTGTCTATGGATACCGTTAAGGATAACATGCTTAACGAAGAACAAAGAAGAAAAAGTGTTGGCACAGACAATGAGCACGCAAGAGCCCTTTATGTGAAGGGTAAAGGTAAGAATTCGGGTCAAAGGTTTAGTGGTGATTGTCACTATTGTGGCGAGAAGGGCCACATGAAGCGGATGTGTCGAAAGTGGAAACAAAACAAGAAGAAAGGCAAGTACCAAGATGGTGAAGATAATGGCTATTCTGCTTGTGTTTCAGATGAGCTTCTTACTTTACAAGAATGTTTATATGTGGGTGACAATAGTCATGATTGGTTCGTGGATACGGGTGCAAGTTGTCATGTTAGTTCCAACTTGGAGCTCTTTTCTACATACAAGGCAGGCGGCTTTGGGATGTTAAATATGGGCAATACAAGCTACTCTAAGATTTCGGGAATAGGAGATATTTGTATCGAGACTAATTTGGGTTACCATATGACATTGAAGGATGTGAGACACGTTCCGGATCTACGTGTCAACTTACTGTCTGCAAGTGCTCTTGACATGCAAGGTTTCCACCAGTTTATTGGTGATGGGAAGTGGAAGCTGACGAATCGATTGTTGGACGTTGCTAGTGGAGAGTTTTGTCGTTCCTTGTACAAGACACATAACTTGGTGTATAAAGATGACTTGAGTGCAATGGGTGATACTTCTTCGGACATACGGCGTCATGGTGACGGCCATATAAGGAAGAAAGGCGTTCTGGAAAAGTGGTCTCAATCTCCTTTTCCAATGGCTTTTCTGACCAGGGTGAAGATGGTCAAGAGTTGTTCCACCAACAGGGACATGGTGATGAGTTGTTCGATCAGGGGGAGCCTGATCAGGGGGAGCTGCATGCTCCAACCACATAGTTCTGCATCAAGTCAGCTTGGGCGGACTCTCAGTGATGGAGTCGCGCCGGTGTACCTCCCTCATGGTCTGGAGGGGGAGATTGTTGGGTTTCCAGCCCATGTGTTTTTCCTAAGATGGTTTCTTAGAGTATGGTGTTCCAGTAAGGATATGGAATCCTTATTGATGATGGTTTACTTGTAGAAGGAGGAGGCTTTATAGCCTACCACTATTAGGAATATGATTCCTATTTGGTGAGGAAATATGTTTGTCCTTATAGCTATATAAGGAGGGGTTATGCTCTAGGTTTAGACATCACAGAGACAATGAGCATAGTGTGTTCCATTCTCAGTTAGAGGGTGTGAGAGGGCAGAGAGGAGAAAGATAGGAAGAGAAGAGAGTCCTTGTTTTCTTAGTCTTTCTTGTGTACCCATTATTAATATAGTGGAAGTGTGTTTCTGTCCGGTGGATGTAGGCAAAGCTATTTGCTGAACCACCTTAAATCTGTGTTCCTGTGTTCTTTTCTTTGTGGTTGTTTCTCTTGGTTTGCTGTGCTTGTTCTGTTTCTCTGACTAACTTGTTGACCGATTCACTACAGAGTTTTAGGGATAGTCATTTTTTAGGAATCTGCATACTGGTACATAGCTTGCAATTCTTTCCCAGTTCAGTTCAGAGTCATTGTTGAGGTTTACTTGCTCTTTGTTTTCTGCTTTTGCATTTAAGATCTTATGTAAACTTTCATAACTATGGAATTAAAATATTCCTTGCTCTTTTTCTTGTAGAAGAAAATTAAATTCTTGCATGCTTAAGGAAAAAAAAACTTGAGGTGTTAAATTTAGTTATCATTTGGCCTGTTGATAAGGCATTTCTGTGCAACAAAGTGGTGTGGTCCCAAGTTCAACTTTCTCTTCCCATTTAATTACAAATGGTGAAAGTCCATTAAATCAAGCAAAAAATTTGCAGTTTAGATATCCAATGCAATCTATGGGTGTAATTTGGTCCCAAGATGATGTCAACCAAAGTTCATAACTTTTGTTACAAAGTACAGCCCATATGGGTTTGAATTGCAATGACTGAGAACCTGGAAAGCCATTTCGTTAAAACCAACCCGGTATCCACTTACCTACCTACTTATTTCCTACAGACATCACTGCCATATATGCTTATCTTGAATTCTTGATAGTGCCTGGCTCCCAGGTTGCTTTTTTTTTTCTTTGGAGGTGAGGAAGGTTGATTTTGTCATGTTTGTTGACTAATTGAGTTACCTTCAATTTTTTTTACTATTATCTTTTTTTAAGGGACTGTTATCTCTTATTTTCACTTGCTTTTGCTTCTGAGGTCAATATAGATTTTTCTCAAGTCATTTTTCATCTATGTCTTTATTCTGTCTGGATTAGTTTTGGTTACATTGTAATGCTGCTAAGTTTTTTGCCAAGAGCTAGATTCCTTTACCTTGAATTATCCATTTTCTTAATTTTATTATGTAATGCAATATGGCTAGTATTTTTCAACCAACTAATCTTTTTATATATATTACAACATTTTGCAACTTCATCTTGTTGGAAAAACAGATGGATTCTGCTGAGAATTGGGAGCCAGCAACTTTATATCTGAGAAGGTCAGGCTATCAGATCAACATTAATAGCACAGAAGCGAGTGTCATTGCAGAAAAATTCTCAAATGATTTATCTGTACGTATGTTCTTTTCTTGATGATGCCTAAATTTAGAAGTTAGCTTGTAAGTGACAGTCCCAAGCAACTTGTTTGCATAAAAGCTAAACTGAATGATATATCCCGTAATGTGGATTAGTCATTTGCAAAATGCAAAAGAATTTCCTTAGGGAAGCTGTCATCTATGGTGGATTTAATCGAAACAAGATCCGGACTTAAGTTTGAAGCTCCCATTTATTTTATAGGCATTTTTTAGATTTACTTCTACTGTTGCTGCTTGCAGATCAAAGTTCCTTGTGGCTTCTCAACTCAATTTGTGATGACATGTTCTGATGGATCTTCTCATCCTATTAGCACATACAGTGTTCGGTAATGCATAACTCTTACACAGCATATTATTTAAAAGTTTGGCTGTACAGTCAATTTTAATAATGCTCTCAAGTATTTAGCATTGGGGGATTATTCTGTAAATTTCTTCCTGTTTGAACTGTACTTACTATTTTTGACAAATATAGCATAGCAAACTTGCTGCAGCTAATAAATTCTTAGTACAGTTAAATAACTTTTTTTTTACTTCGGATAGTTCCCTTACCAGAGAAGATCAGGTGCGTTAGTTCAGTTTTTTTTTTTTTGCCTTTTTTTTTTTAATAAGAAACAGCTTTTTATCAAAACAAAAGCAACATACAACAAGGATGTGGATAAGGAATCCGCTTTTGTTTGAAAATAAAGGGACATGATAGAACAAAAGTTTAGCAGCCCATCTGTTAATGCTAACTCAAGGATTAGGCTTTTAGAGTTTAAACTACAACTGCTTTCCAATGAAGAATGATAGAAGAAAGACTATAATCCCTAAGTGATGCCTAGAACTTCACTCTCTCCCACATGTCTTCCTTCTCCAACCCACCATAGGATTTAAGCCCACGCTACCGCTAGCACCCCACAACCCCAAAGGCCAAGCCTTTCTCCCTTTACCAAAAGCTGAAGGGTTTTCTTCTAGCAAATCACTCTTCTCTAAAGGAGTTATCCAGTCCACTCTTGCCTCCCTAAATAATTTCTTCCATAAAAATTTAACCACCTGACAGTGCATCAAGACATGATCTACACTTTCCCCTTGCACTTTACACAAAATGTACCAATGAGGAGAAAAGCAACATCCTGGTCTTCTTCTTTGAAGAACATCACAGGTTTTCATCATCCCAAGTGCCACGAGCCATCCCAAAATCTTCACCTTAGTAGGGGCCTTGCGGGAGCAAAGATTGGATCTAAGCCATCACTAATGAGCAAGCTATGAAAATATTTGCAAGAAAAAATTGCATCAGACTCAAACATCCACCTACTCTCATCCAGATTGGATTCCACTAATATGACACTGTCAAGTTTAAGCATCAGGGAGGCAAACTCTTAATCATATAGGTTTCTTCTAAATCTGAAGTCCCAACTCACTGGAAAATTGAGCTGAATAGCTATTCTTTCAATAGAAGAGTTAGTGTGTCTTGATAATCTGAATAACCTTGAGAAATGGGACTCCAAAGATTGGCTTTGGATTTGGATGTATATCTTAAAACCATCTGGCTAGGTATTAGACTGGCATAATCAGAGGAAAGTTCCATTATCGTAGAAGATCAGGCACTTTAATTCTCATTTTGGCTTTTGGATTTGGATTTATATATTGAAACCATTTGGTCAGGTTTTAGACTGGCATATCGCTTATATGGCTAATGAATATAGCACACTAAACATACCATTCCTTTACCATATCACTTATGGTTTCATTGAATTTTACTTTGTAGGATGCGCGATACTCTTGTGTTAACGATGAGAATGCTACAAAGCAAGGTATATCTTTTCATTAATATGCTATGCTTCTGCATATGAGTTCTATTAATATATGTATTTCAGTGGAGAAATATGACAGAAAGTTGTGTTTAGGTGAGGAATGTCGACATATGACTGGTTAATTTTCGTGTGTTTCTAATGAACTATTTAACTTCAAATTATCTGTCCATCCATATCATTCAATTGAGCAAAGAGAGCGCTATATTCCATGTAGCTTTCAAAATCGCTGAAAATTAAAAATAAGAAGATTATAGAATAATGAGTTTTTAACTCTATATACTCAAAAGATTCTATAATCCGCACAAATCCATGATGTGATTCTCATCCATATAATGATTAGAAGGACCATCAAGTTGTTATGCTGATATCAATCAAGATCATTGGTTAGTTGAGGTCGCATCTAATTGTTTTGAGATCTGAATGATCCTTATTGTATGGAAAGATTGATTATGTAAGTCAATCTTTACTCGCATATATCCACAAATGGTGTAACATGAAAATTAACTTGTATGGTGCAGGCAATGAATGACAGAAGAAAAGGAAGGGTGTAATGGGTTTATTTGAGCTGATGTTTATAGCCATTAGTCATTCATAGTAGAATTTAGAAAACCATATATGATTAATTAGACTGTTCGACATCTCAGGTT
The DNA here is from genome assembly GCF_933775445.1 of Argentina anserina. Classification (NCBI taxonomy): domain Eukaryota; kingdom Viridiplantae; phylum Streptophyta; class Magnoliopsida; order Rosales; family Rosaceae; genus Argentina; species Argentina anserina. The sequence goes on along the minus strand of NC_065878.1, from coordinate 9,003,265 downwards.
CAGGAAGTGAACAGATTATTGCGCAATTATTATCTGTTATTATTACTTTAGTAGTTACCATCCTATTGTAATCTCGGAAGTTTTCTGTATAGTAGACTAGCTTGCAAATATGACCGTATATGTAAAGATGTTGCATTTGAGCTAATGAATACCCCAGCGTTTTCTTCAGCAGGATATGACGGTGAATGAAGCAACTGTTCTTTTCTTTTTCGTTTTGTTAATTTCATTGAACTGTTTCTTTTTTCTAGCTTGTTTCTACCCCCATATAGCCTGAAATCCGAATTTCTATTTTGATTACGTATGCTCTTATACCACTCTAATTAGTAAATTAATCTGTCAACTTCTTCATGAATGATGACAGTTCCCCAGTTTTTTTTTTCTCGGATAAAGAACTCAAATGCTACGAGTCTGTTAGTCGAACTCACTACCTCCCAACTTACAGAGAGGAGACCGGTGCCACTAGACCAATTGGTAATGGGCGAGTTCGGTACAAGTTTTAAGTTTTGAGTTATTCTGTTTTTATTTATTTTTTATTTGTAGTTTTGACCGTGGAATGCTGATAGCCAAAATTATTTTGAGTGGGATTCGCCATATGAAGAAATTGATGGATTTGTTATGGATGGACAGATTGATGGACTATGATCGGATTGGATAGCAGTAGATCTCAACTATCAAATTGGTAGGATTATATTGGATTTTTGTCCTCCAGTTTAAAAAATGGTGTCAAGAATGGTATGTTCAGTCGTGCATTTCTATTTTAGAATTGCCCTACAGCTTATGCAACACACATCCACAACTACGCTGCTAGTCTTCTTAGCAAACAGGAAAGGATAGTTGGATACATTAATATGGACCGACACATTTGTCAAAGAAAAAGCAGCTTGATCTCTTAAACTCATGAAAACACCTGCTTGGAACTATACCAACCGAAATTTAGCTTGCCGGCTGCCAACAGTCGACAGTGTTTGGCCGGAAGTTGGAATGGGCAGAAGGTAGTATAATCGAATCCACCCCAGGGCTTTAGGTATTGAAAGAGACTATTAGTCTATTACCAACTCGATAAAGCTCTGGAGCTGAGCCTCTGGTGTTGGTTTATCAAACAATTATGTTTACTATTACAAATATTTTTTTTTTTGATTGCCTGTTACAAATAAATTTCTTCCTTCTCAATACCTAACAATACTTCTTCCCTTGACTTTTATATAAATTGGATGAAGATGACCCACGCCTCAGCACATACAAAATCTGTATACTTCACCATCTCCCATACGTCTACCAGCAAAAAAAAAAAGGAACCCAAAATGGCTGGGAAAATGGTCGCCAGCCATAATCAATGGTGAAAATCCCCACCATCGACTACTCTATGCTATTCTCTGATATTCTGGACGTAGACTGAAAGCTCTGTAGTACCTAGGACATGCCATGCGAGGACTTTGGCTTCTTTAACGTATGTCGCATATAATTAGCACTCTAATGTTTCCTTCTACTTTCTCTCCGTCCGATAATAAGAGCTACTTCAGTCAACATATTTTCATAACTTTACAAATCATACCTTCTTCACCTGAGGTTATAACAATTCAATTCTGCTTCCATCATTAATTTTAAATATTGTTTTAAGGAGAATAGATAATATTCTAGTTATGTACAATATTCTTTGATAAAAAAAGAAAGAAAGATAATATTCAATATGTAGAATTTTATGGACACTATAATCGTACATATTCATTCCTTTTTTATTCATGTGGACACTATAACCGTACATATTCATTCCTTTGTTTATTCATTCCTTTATGTACAATTTTATGGGTTTAAACTTTAAAGAATAATTTCAGTTGGTAAACCATGGTGTTCCGGATGATGTATTAATTTGAGTCGGTTTTCCGAGGGATATCAGACTTCTTCAATCCAGCGAATATAGAAAATCGAAAGAAGTATGAGAAAAAGAATCCAACAGACAAACTTCGATGGGAACTTCGATCTTCTTTGGGAGAGAACAGGGAAAATTTCAAGTTAGCTGGACATCCTCAGTTTTACTGTCCTACCAAACCATCTGGTTTCAGGTAATGAGGTTTGATGCATTAGCGTAGACATATAGAAACATCAACATGCAATTGAGAATTTTAACACGTACGTACGTGGTTTTTAATGAGTCGAACTATATACGTACGACCTCCTCATTACGTACAATAGAGGGCCAAATTAACTATATTAGCAAATAGCAAATGATATAGACCGGGCAAGATGTTCACATGCACTGTTTATATCATTAACATTATATGTTTGCTTGTGTTTATTTTCTATAAATGTAGTGAGGCTATGGAAGAGTATGTCAAAAGACTGCGAGTCATATTAGAAGGTTTGGGCAAGGCAATATCAAAAGCCATGGGATTTGAAGAGTGCTACATAGAGAAAGCTCTCGAGATTGATTCTGGCTTTGATGTATCTTCCCTCAACTTATACCCACCGAATTTTAAATCAAAAGGTTCCATTGGCATTGCTGAACATATTGACCATGAAATAAAGCATGCGCAACTATTACGATATTTATTTGGTAGATAACCAAATATATTTTAATTAACGTTGCTGCTTTCATCTAATTTAGATTTTTATGAATTTTGTCTTTCATCGGGGACTTTCAACCTCCTTTTCCTTTTCAACCCGATTCTTTCGTTTCTTGGGTGGTATAAAGGGATATGTTTCCCTTGATACCGAATTTAGGAGCGGCTGGGAGTGCCGATTTTACCATCCGTAGCCATTGTGTGTAGCTACAAATTTGAAAACAAATGGGACAAATATCGGTTTGCGATGGAAATTGTCGCTTATACCATTGGTTTGTGACGGAAATTGTCACTTATACCATTGTGACGGAATTTGTCACGGTTTATTGAATTGAGTTACCATACTTTGGGACTTGACCTACAATTCAGTACTTGGAAGTTGTTTCGGATTTTGATACTAATAAATCTTCCCTCTTATTAACTGCAACATGCGCCTGAATTTGGCATTTTCGTGTTGGATGTGTTTATGCACCTAGTCCATGTTAACTTCTTTGGTACAACATCATTCATTGAAATACATGCTTCTCAAATGTAGTCTTGGGCTAATGATTAATAAATAATCTAGCCACACATCCTTAGATCATACATGCTATACATAGCCAAATTTAGATCTTAGAAACAAGATTTCATAACAACTCAAAACAAGAGTTTACAATGAGAATCAGATTCTCAGGTAGAATGACCTTCACTCACTTAAACGGCCATAAAGTCTTCGTCACAATAGGTTTTTAGTGAACTGTAAACTTTTCTGGAAAGTAAACACCCGTGTTTTTCTAGTGACATAAAGTTCACAACCTAACTCGACCGGAGCAGTTCATAGTGCATTGTCGAAGTTGACTGAATTTTAAATTCCCGGATAGAATTGTCCTACTTTGCTAAAACGGCCATAACTCACTCAATACGACAGATATAACCGAATGGTTGGTATCCCTAGAAAGTAAACACATCGACCTTTCCAATGGTTCTAAATTCATTATATTTCATTAAGTAAATTGTCATGTAGGTCTCATTGAAGTTGACCTACGAAACTGGATAGATTTTGATTTGTCACATTCAATGTGTCTTTTACAATGGAATGGGGGAATAGACCAATGAATGACAAATTTTGGTCCGACACAGCACCGTACGCATCCTCTACGCTACTAGTATCGATTGCTACACCAAGGTGTACGTTGATATTGCTGGAGCTGCTGGCGGCATTAGTGTAGATATGATTTGTGTTGGTTCACTAAGTGTAGCACTAAACCCATGTCAAAGAACAATTCAAGTCCAATGACGATGCATAGGCGCGTAGTTAATCACATCATAATGAAAGCAAAAGTGTCCCAACAACACTAACATATATGAATCTATAACTCATTGAAACTCTTCATCATCTATACTTAGACTGAATATAGAATCCAAAATTAGTTTTCATATGAACACATATGGGTGTAAGTTCTTGCAACCGATTGTACTACTTCTCTCAAATGTTGCAATCTGACTGCATAAGTTCTCAGTGGTCTGGAGGCATTTAATTGAGTAATTAAGGTCCCTCGCAAGGTTCAAAATATCGGTATCGGGGGATATATCGTTTTTTTGAAAAATGGAGATATCGGATATATCGGAAATATATGGGATATCGTTCCTCTTTTGAAATTATTTATTATTGAATTACATACAAACAAATACAATTATTAATTTTATCTAGTACCAGAAAGAGGCTCTAAGTGCTTGAAAAGATACACGTTGGTCAATAAAACTACAATACTTTGCCCAAGACATACGAGCCATATAGTACGAATTGTAATGGTTAACATGATAGTCATATATCTCTTTTGAGCTACTAACAGTTTCTCTGAGAATGAGATAGTAAGGATGAACGGAACTCGATAATTGATCATAAACGTCTCCAAACTGACCATAATTGTAAATAGGATGACCAGATTGATAGTTGACTTCATATGATTCGTTTGACATCCCACTGTGCTATGTGCCTAAACTGATAGAATCAAAACTTAATGCAACTGAACTAACATCAGATGAAATATTTTGATTATCAATGGCTCCTCTTGTCCTCCTCTTGTACCTAGATCCATGATTCTCATCTTGGGTAGCACGATCAAAATTACTTTCACAAGTAAACTGTTCAAATTCTCCACCTACATAAAATTGTCCATATTCAAACCTTGTATCTCTATCACCTTGTCGACTTCCACCACTACCATCACCATTACCACCACCACCACCACCACCACTATCATCATCATCACTATCTGAACTATCTGGAGTTGCTACACCGCCCCACACACTAGCATTATCAGAATCATCTCTCGGATCTTCAACTTCATCAGATAATACCTTGTGTAATAAATTCTAAAATTAGTTGCCTTTTCTACGATATGTGCAGGAAGGTTTTCATCTTCATCATCGAGGTGTGCATGCATAATCCAATCATGACGAGGATTAATGTCATTCTGAAGTGGTTCACTAGCAACATGAAGTATATCGATATAGTTGTTTTCATTAATCACATTATCTTTTGCTCGTTTATCACGTAGTCGTAACTTCATGTTGTAGTAGTAGTATACGAGTTTTTCCAACTTCTGATATGCAAGACAGTTCCTTTGCTTTGTATGAATAAGAGAAAAAGTACTCCACTTCCTTCACAAGCAGAAGAGGAAGCAGTTTGTGCTAAAATACGCATGGCAAATTTCAGTATTATCATCATTCCATGATGGGTTCACGGGTTGCTTGCAATCTATGAAGGTATGAGGGAACTTCTAGGAGACAAAGACTACAATGTGACTCATGTTTTCTTACTTTCCATAATAGTGCTCGAGGAGAACACTCCTTATCTAGATATCCTTTGAGAGGACGTCAAGGAGATAAAGATTACTACTATTTCTATATTCCTTGAGGAGAACACTTGTTACTAAAATTCTGGATATTCTCGTGTGACCTTCATGAGAGTGTGAGACTACGTTGTGACCCTTTATTTTGAATTCCCTCAAGGTTAAGGAGAGCACTGGTCACTGATATGGCTTGACTTTTAAGAGTCAAGACTTGAACTTTCACTTCTCATCTCGATATCTTTTACGAAAAATTAAAAATTAGCCGATTGAAGGACTACTCTTCTAGTCTTATTTTTTATATCCCTCAAGGTGATTAATTAATCAAAAAGTCCAGGTCAAGGAGAGTCCGAGACATCCTCAAATTGAGTCAAATTTTTTTAAGTAAAAATTTTCAAATATTTCTCTAAAATATCGAAGATATATCAGATATATTGTAAATATCGGAGAAATATCGGAGATATTTTATGTTATCGGAGAAATATCGCAGATACGGGAAAAAATAAGATATTTACCCCTAAGATATATCGTTTTTTTTAAGAGAGATATCGGAGGATATATCGGAAATATCGGGGAGATTTTGTTCCTTGGTCCCTCGGGCACTTTCGTATCTATGTAAATATCCCTTTACATATATGTTGTAACCACAATCATATGTTGCAAATCAGTATTCATAGGCACTACTACTGATCAAGTAGCGGAAAGCAATTATGTCCATAACGAGATAATATAACTCATCGTGGTCAATACTATGATAATGACACAATTTTTGCGCCATAAGTTCTGCAAATCTCGCATGACTTCATTTTTCTCATTACACTTACAAACAATAACATAACATAACAAGTCTATATCAGTCTGTATTGATTATTTCCACTTCGATGAAGTTGCTTATCGTTGATACTTTACAACGAAATGAGAGCATATGTGAATACATCATCAATCATGGGAGATAAATCCATTAACACACGCACACGCTTATACAACAAATTGGGAATGTTATGTTTCCATCTCCAAAGTTCCCTTAATCTAATAGATACATGTGCCAAAACTGGCATGTGTTTCTTGTATGTGGAGTATGCATCAAGGTCAACTCTGATAAAACATCGACATAGACGGTTATTGAATCACTTTAAGTGTATCCCATATAATTTGCTATTTTTGGGATCTTTTATCAGCAAATAGTGCTACTTCAGAGTAGTGAATTTCAACTCAAATAAATGAGTACGTAGACCTTGGGATTATCGTTTATAGACATGAGTTTAAGAAAACTCAAACATTCAAATAATAGTCACGATTGTGACGCATCCACAAGAAACGAGGGTTGTATAGGTTTCGAATAATCGAAACTATTCAAGTATGACATATTCAGGGTTGTATATGGTCACAAAATAATCGATGCATATCAGCGATTATCATGATCGCACCTAAAATAACGGTGTACTCAAACAACCACATGAAATCAATTTCTTCCCTTTAAATAATAACGTGACTCCCCTAAGACCGTCACGAAAAACGTTGACCAAGAGGGAAATCATATCCCTCTTTGGTCTCATTGGCGTTATAAGAAATGCCAGAAAAGAGACATGAAGAAGGCTAGTAGCGCCCAATATTTTATATATATATATGTTCAAAAGCAGCAAGTTTAAGAAAAACATACTTGTTGGTCTGCCAAATAGACTGCATTTAATTGAGATAGTCTTCAAATGAAACTTGATGCAAAAAAGTTGTTGGCTGGAGTCCTTTTTGATCTTCATATAGATGACATAGAAATAATTTGTGGATACACTCGAAACAATGTTCAGATTGTAAAAATAGCATCCATCTCTAATGTGTATGTCATCACCATGAAACGATAAGCGATCATTTTTCCTATACAAGCACGTGAAACTTAGTTAGGAAATAAAATGTGCAAAGACAACGATTAAATTAATAAATAGGAAAAAAGGAAAAAGAATAGAGTTAAGAGAAAATAGGCCATTGGGCTCGGGAGGGCTAAGGCCTAATAGGAGCTGCTGGGCTAGTATAGGGCCCATATGCAAGACAAGTCGGTGTAAGGTAGCGACGCGAGTCGGATCTGGAGAATCCGGGTCAGGGGAGGGCTCTGATCCAAGTTGAGGGTGTTGCGGCGCTACAGCATGGAGGAGGCTTGATGAGCGTGTGAGCTCCGATTTAGGGAGTGGATTCGTCATTGGCATTGACGAGTAGTCTGAGTTGCACAATGATGAGGTCGGAGGACGCCGGCCTAGAGACGTCGGCGTTTTGGGCTTCAAGGGCAGCCTCGACAGTAGAGGGCGATGTCGAGATCCGGAAAAACGAGCTGAGGCAGCAGCGCCCAGAGGATAGCTAATGATCATGTGTTAACGGTCTGGGTTTGGCGACAGAGTGAACCAGATCAGCGAGGTGGGTTGGTGAAGAAGATGGGGTGCCCAAAATAATTTCTAGGTGCCAATAGCAATTACGATGTGGATTACTGTTTTCTTTTTCTTTGTTTTTCCGACAACACATTGTTCTCTAGCAATGCCAAAAGGAAGAAAGGGTGTCAGGGCATAATATTTCAGGGCTAGGGTTTCTTTTTCTGGTTGTGGCCTCATCGCTTAGAAACTTTTAAAACAAAGTGTATAATAACATGATCAAGTATGATGAATACAAGAATAATAACAACATAAAAGAACATAATGTAACCTTTTATTGATTAATAAGGAAGCTTATATACAGACATTACATACGGAGTATCCTGAAGAATTAGGGATTCATATTTATTACATAAAGCATAATTTACTTTAATAAGGAAACCTAAATAAGCTAAGACACACACAAGGGTAGAATAATAATTCTCCCGGAAGATAAATCTGATTATAAATTAGTGCACAACCATATTGTTCAAAGAATCTTCCCGAAGATGAAGATTTTCCTCATATCAAGTACTCACGATATTTATAAATGATAATAAATATAAAAGCAGTTAGATTATAAGTTAGTGTCTACTTCTTTGTGGAAGAATACAAAATAAACTTGGTGTGTTATGCGCATAACACATGCATTAAATTTATTTTAGACGACATGCAATATAATTCCTAGTGTATTCAATCTTATAATAGCAGGCTAAGCTATTGGATATTCCAATGTCTCTCCATCCTTAATTATTAAAAAAAAATTAAGCAGCGAGCATTTTATATTTTAAATTCGAACCGAAGTCTAGGTCATTTTTTTTTAGTTATGAGATCATTAGAAAAAGTTCGCATCTAAATTGTCTCTCAGATGTGAATGGCTGATATCTATATCTCTCATTTGTACAAGACGTACTCAATCGAACTAGATAAACTACCTATAAATTGACAATATACAATACGCGTAATTGTTAGGTCTAACACATAACGATAAACAGAAAAGCAAACTATTTTCAAAGTGGTAAATTAATAAAACGTGTAAGGAGATTAAACCTCGTGTCGTACTAATCATATATGCGTGCGCATTATATATCGACTTGAATCTGCAAAACTAATCACCCTCAAACACGTATAATATACAACATGAATATGTTTTCTTTTTCGTTCTTCTCATACTTGGATACTACTTGGAGTTCATGCATGTACAAGATGAATGGTTAGTTGAGGAGCTATTGTCGACTTAGCTTCTTATCAAAGAAGTTCCAAACCTTGGACTTGCTTGAAATGCGAACAAAATTTAGGTGGAGCCGTTTTTGCCCTAATTGCCCCCAAGATTAGGTTTTCTCTTTTGCAGATTAATAATTTATTTTATTATGAAATATAAACAAATCATCCATAAGCACAACATGGTGGGGACCGTTCGGACTTGATGAGACATTAGGGAACTGTTAATTAGTTTTCTGGTGTCCGTAGACGCGTTTTGATTGGTCGATGATATTGTCGTTGTTGAGATAATCAATGAAAGTTGAGGGATTAATTAATCGTAATCACCCCTAGAAGACGACAAAGTTGCATGTCATTAGGTTCCAAAGAAGGCACTTGCTCTTTAAACAAAAGATTAAAAGATGCCAAGTGCTTAATCCTTTGAAGTTGTCAAAGTTGGACAAACATAAACTATTGTTTAATTAACGCATCTCTTTGGATTATACTTTCGATTAATTTCATTTTACATTTAGCGTGGCCCAAGGGGCGTAGAATGAATGGAGGTCAACACATGTATACACGTATTAGTATAGATACGCTTCCCTTCATTGTAGTAGAGAGAGAAAGTTAATTTTGATTTATATTTGGCGTGTGATCACGTACTTTAATTTGAAATTTGTATTGTGATAATTACGCTGTGTTTTCTCTCTATAAGAAATTAGAAAACTTATATATTAGGGTTGATAGATAAGATGGATCGTAAATTAGAAATCTTGTCCTCGGAAACCGAGCAAAAAAATGTATATAATGAATTTTAAAATATGGAACTACTCGATCTAAACTTCTTGCAGCCGCCCTTAAAAAAAACTATTTGCAATGAGAACAGAAAAAGGTTCCTTACCAAGCAAAATTACAAGAATGGCATATGAACTATCATCTACTAATAATTAAGGGTACTCAATTTTCGTATCTACAACATTAGTACATGAATTATCGAATTTCTACCACATTTTGTACATCTTCGTTATATCACTGTTACAGTCATGTCATTACTAAAAATATGAAAGGTTGAGTGGTATTTACCTAATCTTATTTGATACACTGATGGAAAAGTCAGCTCTCTCTCTCTCTCTCTCTCTCTCTCTCTCTCTCTCTCTCTCTCTCTCTCTCTCTCTCTCTCTCTCTCTCTCACACGCCTCGAATGACAAAACCAAACTAAGAAAAAAAAGACTCTGATAACAAATAGATGGGAGAATAACTAAATAAATACAAAGTGAATAGAAGAAGGAGAGCAATGACAGTTGATTCCGCACTCACCGTATTCAACAATGGAGAAAGAGGTTCAACAGTCAAATTTATTGTATTTAGAGTATCTGGTTTTGGTAGGAGGTGAATGGTGTTGAAGACTTGAATAGATAAATACCATAATTAGGATTTACCAAGGAGGAAAGATCCTACAATTCTAATGGTGTGAGTATGCAGTATACGGAGGAAGAAGTTATGCCTCTAAACAGGACTGAGTGGTTGATCCAGACAAGCTAGAAACAATATCAGTAAGGAATAAGAGTTTACCATAACAAAAGGATAGGAAAATTGGAATAGATGAAACTGTCCTATGCAAATATTTCATGTGATGGTAAGTTAACAGTGAGCTAACGGAGATGTATGAAAAATGGTTTGAATTCGATAGTTCATGAACTAATGTTGTAGAAACGAAAATTGAGTACCCTTAATGATTAGTGAAGTATAGTTCATGTACCATTCTTGAAATTTTTCCTTCTTACAATGAGATCTCAGTAGGAACATTATTTATTTTATCCAGCTTCGTTTAATAGGCTCCTCCCGACTATATTTAGTCATTTCAATTCTCGATCGATCAGTTGAGTAGTGATGGCCTGATGGATCACTAGTATATATGCAACTTTTAAAAATATGTAGAGTTAGGGTTTCAGGTAGGGCTGTCAATGGGTCGTGTCGGGTAAAGATGTCTGGCATGTCATAAAATGTAAACCCAAACCCAACCCATTTAATAATCGTGTCAAAAATTTAAACTCAAACTCAACCTATTTATCAAACGGGTTACTTGTTTCTAACCCGTTTAAATCATTTAATAAATATATCCTATCGTTTTAAATAAGATAACCAACTGAAGCAAGAATCAAACAAAAAAAATCAATGTATTACCCCAAATTCTAGTTCAAAATGAGAAAAGACTTACTAAACTCTTATATACATATAATATCACAATTTTAAATAGATGTGTACATGTATTATATATAAACTTTAGTTCGACTCTTTTATTAAACGTGTCATTCAGATTCATTTCTTGTTAGCGATTTAACCCGTCGTTGACTCGTTTATTAAATGAGTCATGACGGGTTGACACGCCATTGACCAATTTTTTAATCGTGCATATTTAACCCGTTTTATTTCGTGTTAGTTTCAAATCGTATTATCGGGTCGTGTCAGAATTGATAACCCTAATTTCAGACTGGCCAATTGAAGTTTGATCATTAGTGACATTTACCACACGACTGCAACGTTTCGCTTTAGCTTTTTAATTTCTAGCTTTAGTAATACGATATCCTTTCCACATATAAAGCCTTGCATGAACAAAAACGTCAATATCCAAACCGAAGTTGTCCCAATACCTTGTCACACGTACGTACATGTATGTCTGAATTTGTTTTCATCATCTTCTGGTGATCGAAATAAGAAAATGAAATTGGGGAGTAAAAAGAGGACCAATGATGGTGAAATGTGATTTGGACAGGAATAATATATGGGCAAGGATTGGTCAAATCTCGCATCCAAGAATAGATGGGGATAGGATTTGCCTAAATCCAAGCTAGTTTTCGTCCTTTTATTGCAAACCCTAACTGTTCATCACATATAATTTATCATTTAAATGATGATCTGTATTCTTCATCTCTCACTTTAATAAAATGTGCTTAGTGTAAACCCATAACTTAATATACTAGTGTTTACTTTCATGACAGCTTTTGGCCGGAACATGTAGGGCTTGGAGATGGCGCCCGGAATTCATGGGGAGCACTTAAAGAAAAATCGTAGGACGCGTATCATAGTTTAGTCCATTTATACACTAATATCGATTAAAGTTAACATAATAGGTCATCATTTCTCAGAGAAAAGCAAAAATGTATCATTAGTACTACTACTATTACTCAAGTAAGTTTAACTTCTTTTTTTTACGAGTCATGTACGTAGCACATTGAGAAACAAATCCGTTATTAGATTCTGCAATTGAAGTAAGAACCTAGAGTTGTACCAATATTGGATTCAGGTCCAAAGCTCCAAAGTGGATTACTGAGCTGAGTTAACTTACAATATTGGCAAGCAGAAAGAGTTGATTTAAGTATTGTACCAAGGATCTACAGCTGACTGTAACACTTTGATCATCTGCGAGATTAAGGATCAGTACATCGCTCGGATATAGACTTTGATCTTCTATCCAACAGCAGAGAAGGAGCGCTTCGAAAGCATATATCACGGGGGCGTTGTACGCTAGCTGATAATGCACACAAATTTTCATATGTACTAGATTAAATTTGCTATTGCCTATGAATTTAGGAGGATGAAATTAAGTCCTTACAACCACTCAATTTTTCATGAATCATGGTATCAAAGCGACCGGATTAACCATATATATATGCACTACATCACTCAACATGTATAATTTTTTTCTCTTGTATGATTTTAAAAGTTGACAAATCGATTTATTTAACTCGTTCTCGTGTATGATTTACAACATAGTTGTCAAACACATGCATGAAGACATGTTGAGAATTTGAAGAAAATTTTACATCCATCTCCAGAGAGAGAAAATCGATAAAATCGCGCGATCCTATATATATATATATATATATATATATATATATATATATATATACTTGAAAATAAAACGAAAATTTATTCATGAAAAGTTCAACTTATTCTTTTATTCTTCTATATATATTCATCATTACTAGCTAGTGCGGCACCAAGAGTGAATGACATATAAAACAGGTTATGATGTGATAGACGCTTATATATATTTTTCGTAAGTAATAGTACATATATTAATTATAGCCAACAATGCTATATATGTTAGCTTATTTTATCCAACACCAAGAGAACATCCTGCTTTAGCCAATTATCTAACCTTAAGAAATGCAGACGAGCGTTGTTGAGAATTTATTATCAAGTTTTCTAACTACACATATACTAAAATTTGATTGAGAATCTAAGGAAGGATTATTAATTTGATTCCGACGAAGGACACAATTATATTTAGTAGTAGTTGACTATGCAACAATTAATTAACATGCACAAGGGAGTATTACATGCATACTCTGTCTTCAAGACCATATAAAATCTAGAGAAGTCTAGCAAACAACTCCAAAGGAAAAGCCCAGAATGCAGGCCCAAAACATGAATCCTAGCACCAACAACATCCCATAGCCGTAAAGAGGTGCGACACAGTCGCAAGCCACCATACTGCCAATAGGAGCACCTAACCTCTCCACCATGGATTTTCGCACCGATTGTCCAAGCCATCAAAGACCAAGAAAAAAACTATTTCAACCACTTTGGACTCGTCGTCAGAGGAAAAACACCACCGCCATCCAAACCACGTGACGACATCCCCAAAACAAGGAGATATCACCCACATCGACTGAACTGCCACTCCATTGGCAACCGTTGCAATCAAATCGATCCCACTAGCCATAGGGGTCGACATCGTCACCTCCCTCCATAGGAAACGAAGGAGCCGCTCCTCTAAAGAGACGACCTTCACCAGATGAGAAGAGGGGGACAAAAAGAGAGGTAGCCTAGGCCACCTAGATGCCTGATTCTGGCCAACCTTCTCTAGCTAGCCTAGAAGCTGGAGATGCCCCCTCTGTGTAGGGTGGTTCTGGTATTTTTTTCTAAATAAGTGAGCGTAGTTTTGCATTAAGGGCATTTGGTTACTTGGTTGCTTCTGGGGATCATACCATGGTTGTCAGCATTGAAACTATTAGGGTTAGTTCGCTAGGCTTAATTTGTTTTGCATGGTTCTAACTTCGTGCTCACAAGGTGGGTGTGATAGGCGCACTTTATGCGACGTTCTTAACATATTTTTACCTCCATTTGTACTTTACTTAGCTCTTATTATTGTAGTATTGAGTCATTGAGTCGAGTTAGGAGTCTTTAGTGACGTTGGTTCCCTTTTGGTGCTAAAACGGGTATAAAACACAGAAAATTTTGAGAGTACTATAGAGTAGAATTCCTTGTCGAACTAGGAAACCTAGTTTGGTTAGGATTTTTATTATTCGATATTTCTGTAACATTTGTGATTTATATTTATTATTTATTTCCTTATTTTCAGAATTAAATGTGAGATAATGACTTGAAAATTATGGAAAAAAAGAGGAGAAGAAGGAAATAAAAGGAGAAAAAGGAAAAAAGTAATTTAGTTTTCTGAATAAGATGAAAAAGAAAAAGTATGCAGCCTAAAAGGAGAGAATGTTCATCCGGAAAGAAGAAGAAAAGAAGGAAACAAAAAAAGAAAAAGGAAGGAGAGAACAAAGAGATAATTCTGAAGAATGCATGTGGCCTAGAAGAAGGGAGAATGCATGTGACCAACAAAGATGATCATCATTCAATCGAGAAGGAAAGAAAAAAAAATAGAGAATCAGCCCATGACCATGTAGCCCCTCTCACATATTCCTCTATAAATAGCATGTCATTCCTACACAAATAGCATCTCCATTCTCTCACAAACAAAGCCGAAATTCTACCAAAATATATCTAGAAAATTCAAGCCACAAATCTTCATCCATCACCATAAAAACCGTGCTCATCTTCCTCCTCTCCAAATCAGAATCATCTTTGCTTCATCCTAGAAGGTTTCTAATGTGTGATTCATCCATGGCTTGTAATTTTTCTTTTGGTTTTCTGAAATTTTCGAATTCATTGAATGATTTATTGGATGTTATTTTTGGTTTTATATATGAAGAACATAATTTCAGACTTGTTCGGTTTTATGTTTTGATTGTATAAACTCATGTATATGTATGGATGCCGTGTATAATGATTAGGGGCAGTAGGGTTTTCGATTTATATTTAAGTTTTATTTTGATTAATTCCTTGAACTTGTGCATCTAAATGAATGTTTGAGGAAGCCACGGCCATGGCTCTTCTTGGGTTACGATTTCATTCACCAAAGTAGTATTTGATCGAGTTATACGCTTCGTGTCTCAATTATTGCTACTTATATAAGGTTGTGATAGTTCTAGGAATTTGCATGTTTAAACATGCTGAGTGACGCCATGCATGTTTATATGTCTCCAATTCGACTTAATGTGTTTATGTGCTTCTTTGTGTTTAACTAATACGCTTCGTGAAGTTAGACTCTTTTTAACATATGTTTAGGATTGAACGCTTCGTTGATTCTAAATAATTATGAAGTCTTAACAATTAGATGAACCGCTTCGGGCTCTAATTAGAATTGGAATTAAGATGAACTTGAATTGATTCGGAATATACTTGCTGCCTCTTAGTTGTTTTGTGCGTGTCTTACATGTTCATGAGTAGATTTCGTGTTTGGTAATGTGATGAGTGGTAGATCAATTTTATATAAGTAATTTAGGATTTATTTTCAGTAGTAGTTTTATAATCAATCTCAAATCCCCCAATAACATGATAAGTTTTGAGTCCCCTTTGATTCCCCGGACTGAACGATTCCTACTTATTCTATACTAACGATGATGTTTTACATGGTTTATTATAGACGTTCTAACAAAGCGATCTATCAGGGTGTTCCATGCTCATGTTGACCTCCTACATTTTGATATATTGACAACTTGATCGTTCTTTTTTATAAAAAAAAAACTTCATATAAAATCTAATTCTTAGATGAAGGCAAGTTTAAACTCATTATATGTAATACTGATAAATAGCAAGCTAGAGCCTTCATTATCATACGTAGTTGTGTTTTCCTATTAAATTAGTTTTTTTTAATTATTAAAGAAGAACTTGTCTGCTAATACACATATATAGTTACATATATATATATATATATACACACACACATACGATTCATATCCATAGTGAATGTTCATTTTGAAATTACTTAGTTAAGTTAATTATTTGATTCATTGTTCGGTCACATATTCACATCTACACCGTACCGATTTATCTTAAAGCATAATGTATATATTACTCATGCAAAATTTTAACACAAAGTAAAGTATCAAGTTGTGTATGGATGAGAATGGATTACATTGAGAATCTCCAACATTGAAGATTATCTTTCTTAGCTATATATATAACAGTGCAACTTTTTACTTTTACTACAAGAATGCGCTATGTGTATGTCATAAATTAAGAAATGTACGTTCACCTAATATGCTAGGGAGCTATAATATGACGCTAAATCCGGCGCCGCATTTCTACGTGACATGTCATGTCACATTGCCACATCAACAATTAAAATTATATAAAAATGTGATTGTAAATGAAAAAACAATTATATCATTGTTAATCCAACAGTTCTAAATTATTATAAAAATATTTTTTTGTTCTTTTTATCATTTATTCTTTTTATCACAATAATGCTTCTAAAATACAATTTAAAAAATTGAAATTTACGAAATATGCTTGAAATATGTGTGTGCACGAGCGAAATATATATATATATATATGTATAAAATATATTTTTAAAAACAAAAAATATATATAATATTTATTTTAAATTTCAAATGATGTAAGGTAACTACAACATTTATATTTAGATAAAAACTTTTGGTAAGATTTTTTTAGTTTTTTTTTTCTGAAAGTGAATATTTTTTTGTTATGGTATAATCGATTTAAGGGGATATGTAAGATAACAAATATTAATTTTTCTAGAATATACATATCTTAATTAATATCATATTTAATACAATTATGTCGATGATAATCTTTCTAGTGACAAATATGTAAAGATTTATAACTTTCGTATTTAATTAATTTACATTTATGATTAATTATTAAATATAATTAATTAATACAATTATCATATAGTCATCCCCCCCCCACACACACAGATATATATATATATATATATATATATATATATATCAATATATTTCAAGCATACTTTGTATATATCGTATTTTTTTAATTACATTTAAAAAAATAAATGATATAAAAAAGAACTACAATTTTTTTAATAATAATTTAGAGTTGTTGGATTAACAAAGATATAATTGTATTTTCATTCAAAAATGACATTTTGTGATTATTTGTAATTAATAACGTGACAAGATAACGTGTCATGCCATGTGGGATTGCAGCGCCGGATCTGATGTCATATTATGACGCTAAAACATTTTCCAATTTATTTATATCATCCTTGATTATAATTGTGTACAAGACCTATTTTTTAAATTACAATAGAGAAAATTCAGTAGAGTGACGTTATATAGCTACTTACGGTGAAAACCGCATAATGTACAATATTACAAGAGCATGGCTGGATTTCCAACTTTTATCATTTCTCTCTCTATCTCTCTCCTCCTCCTCCTCCTCAAAGCTTCCTCTTCCTCTCGATTTAGTACCCCCTCGCTTTCTCTGCACTCGATTCCCTTTGTTTTCTATTCGTTGTTCTAGGGTTTCAAATTATTCTGAGGCTCTCCTTTCTCCACAAACCCCATATAATATTAACGCTCTCCTTCATATATTAAAATCCCCCATTTTTTACTATATTTTTCTTGTTTTCTGTTCTCTTTAGCTCTCTGTGTATGGCTGGGTTAGACTTGGGTTCAGCATCTCGCTTGTTTCATCAGCAGCTTCAGCTCCCTGACCTTCATCTCCAGAGACCGCCGGAATCTGAAGATCATGACTCCAACCACAGAAACCTCTTCAACTCGGATCACCACCACCAAATCGAAGTGGGTGATGATGACAGCAATCTTCACCAAGGGCTTGATCTTGTGACCCCAAACTCCGGAGGCTCAGGTGGAGATGGTACTGCTCGGAGGTCCAGGGGCCGGCCTCCCGGATCAAAAAACAAGCCCAAGCCGCCGGTGATCATTACCCGGGAGAGCGCCAACACCTTGAGAGCTCATATTCTGGAGGTCAGCAGCGGCTGCGATGTGTTTGACTGCGTTGGAACCTACGCACGGAAACGGCAGCGTGGGATTTGCGTGCTGAGTGGGAGTGGGATGGTGACCAACGTGACCCTGCGTCAGCCGGCTGGGGCTGGCGCTGTGGTTACGCTACACGGCAGGTTCGAGATCCTCTCGTTGACCGGCTCATTCCTGCCGCCTCCTGCCCCACCAGGCGCCACCAGCTTGACGATATTCTTGGCAGGCGGTCAGGGTCAGGTCATCGGAGGAAATGTTGTGGGACCTCTCATAGCATCAGGGCCTGTGATCGTCATAGCTTCTTCCTTTACCAACGTGGCTTATGAGAGGTTGCCGTTGGAGGAGGAAGAGGAGCAGTTTCAGATTCAGCCGCCTGTGCCGCAGTCGTCCGGCGGTGGCGGAAGTGGAGGAGTAGGCAATAGCAACCCATTTCCAGATTCGTCTTCGGGGCTTCCCTTCTTCAATCTGCCCCTGAATAACATGCCTCAGCTACAAGATAGTTGGGCTGGAAACCCTACTGGGCGGTCATCATACTCATAGTTTTGTTCTAAGCTAGGTCAGGTCAGAGAAATCGATATTTGCATCAATTAAGAGCTCATTTGAACCCCCTTCGATCATCTGTACAATTGTTTCTTGCTTAGTTTTCCTTCAATCTCTTGTCGTTATAACTGGTTTCTATTTCTTAATTTAAGTGCTTTTTAGTGTGTTGCTTGTTTGCCAATTTCCGTTTCCAATCTTCACTGAACTCACTTGATCATCTAATTAGAATGATTCCATCTTTTTAAAGGATGTTGAGAATATATAACTTGCTCAAAATCAAATGATATAAAATTTAGCTTAACTTTATTAGTGAACATACAAACTGGATCTATCAAAACGGTTTAATGATCTATAGTTTAATTTTACTTTCTATGAGCTAATTTTAACCTGTGTGAAATCAAATGATATTCTATAAATTGGTTCCCCTTTCTTTAATTAGTATATTGAGACATAAAACTTAATATATCATAGACTTCAATAGATAATTGATCTCACACTTTTCAGAGAACATTGAGAAGTCATAACTCGATCGATCATTCGGAATCAAATACATGATATTATAAATTTACATTTTTTTTCCTATTCATGCATACATACAACCTCGATCTCTATTATATTTAGGCTTTGATCAGTAAAAAAAATATGGGATTAAAATAATATGAAAACATTAGAGCATTGTCATGAAATGGTTAAATTTTTTGTATCAAAAAATTAAGTTTGTGTTTTCTATGTACGATGTGTACATCAATGCAAGCCTTCCATGCCACTCCAATAAGGATATATTTCTATATGATCTCATATGGTTGTTTATCGAATAAATTATGTAAAGCTCTCTCTCTCTCTCTCTCTCTCTCTCTCTCTCCCGTAGCCTAGCTAGCTATAGATTTTGTTTATGCAAAAGTACCCCCGGCTTAGTTCTAAGTGTCGTCTCAAGTTAATTAGTCTCACCTTGACTCGATCGATCATTAATCTATCTCATACATGGCTTCTCTCTTTTTAGCTTAGTTTTTAACTACCTGGTGTATGTAATGACTAATGAGATCAGAATCAATTGATCAGCTTATCACTTTCTCTTTAGATCGATATATCCCTTCTCCCGGAAAAAAAAATTCCGGGAAATAATAAATTAATCAGAATTAAGGATGATGATCTCTCCTCTATTAAAATGTCAGGCCTTACAATTTTGCTGCTCCAAATCCTTATATGAGGTCTTTATGTATGTTAATGTCTGTTAAGAGTGGAGGTAGGAATAAGTGCCTAGCTAACTTCGATTCTTTGGTCATCTTCTTAAATAATCTAATGCTTGACAGATAAGAGAAGACTGGGGTCTTAGTCTTATTACAGCCTCAGATCATTGAGTACGGATAGCTCATAATTGGTAATTACAATGTTAATTAAGACCAGCAAATTAGTATAAGAGAGAAAACTTTTTGACTCCTATCATCAACAGCTTTTACTTAAGTATCAGATTATATAGTCGATTCGCTGCATATTAAATCTGCAATGGCAATTGTAATTAACTCAATCCATCGTACTATAAGAGTATCAAAATTATCATATGCTGGTTCAATTATTGAGTTACAATTTGCACTTGTATTAGCAATACTAGAAACAATCAGGTATAAGTGAGCGTGAAATATTTTCTTGCTGCGATAAACTAATGGAGAAATATATATAACACGGTTTCAAGCGGTAAGGTTTATATATAGACAATTCCGATCCACAAATTAATTAAGGTTCTGGATGTATTCACAAAACCTTCAGTACCCTTGTAATCTTAATTTCTGTATTCACCATTAGTTCACCAGAGCCCATGAAATAGCTATAAATATCGAGCAAGGTTACACTAAAAGCTTTATGAAAACATGTCTCAAGGCCAGAGGCTACAGAATTAACAAAATTTAACTGCTGTTATTATAAATATTGCAACGTACTGCGCGTGTTTAATTTCAACGTACCAGCCTCTCTTAGCTGGTCTCTTAGTCTTGTTCCCATAAAGAGAAATTCCTCAATATACGCCTGAATAATATGCCCTAGCTATATTAATTCACTTATTCAGTGTGAACTACTTAACAGTGTTGTCCAACAAATCCGATCTTATAATATAATTGTACTACGTACGTTACTTTTATTTGAAGGATCCAAAAAGACCAGTCCCAAAAAAAAAAAAAAAAAAACCTCAAGAGCATAATGTAGGCCTGCTACAGATTCTCATTGTTACATTATAGAGCAAGCATTTGGATTTTCATCACTAAATGTTTGTGGAGCATAGACATAGTGAATGAAATAAGGTGCAGTCCCCTCTTTCGTTTTGACCTCCACGACCTTTATCTCTTCCTTAGATTCTACTACCTTCGTAACTATTTCAGTTGATTTACCACTCTTTTTCTCCTCCTGTTTCTCTGAAGGTTTTGAGGAACTCTTCTCCTTTTCTTTGCTCTCATCCTTCTTCTCTTGTTTTGGGGGTACAATTTCTGCGTGCTTGTGGACCTTTTTGCGCAAGTATGATATTAGTTTTTCAGGATCGATTGTTCCTTCCACTGCTAAAGTTTGTGCTTTCATGTCCGTTTTAACATTGTGAACACCTGCATATGTATCATTGATATTTCATTAAGATCATAGCATAGTGCCCCCCCCCCCCCCCCCCCCCCCAAAAAAAAAGCAGACCCCATTGAAGACGAGAGTAAAGGTATACAACAAAGCCATTTATCCACCGTCCTTCTCACGGAGTCGTACGTAGACGTTATGATCTACTATCGATTAGATTGAAGACGTATGTTGAAATCATAAATATGTACATACCTTTGTTAGTTAATAGCTTCTTCTTCAGATCTTGCCCACATTGGTGGCAATGCATGTGAACCTTCACTAATGTTGTCCGTGAAATCGCCTTAATTTGAAATCAAACAAACAGAATTAGCCTGATCGAAATGCATGCTACATGCATCCACTAATTTCCTCAGTTACATATGTAAGTCTATCTATGACCAGCAGTTTCACTTTTTCTCATATATGAATCAGTAAATTACCTAGAGTAAGTTAATACCCAAAAATCAAGAAATCACCATGATCAATTATTTCGGCTGTAAACTTCGTATAAATGTCCTTAAGCATTATCTGTACGTGATTTTTTTCAATCACCTAATTACAATTTGGTCTACTAATCTACGTACAAACGAATTTTCTGGGTTTATATCTTACACTAATATTCTTCAATTGCTGCCCCGTAATGGTTTGATTAACACCTAAATTCTATATGTTCTGCTAGTAACTAGTGAGATAAATCATGTGATGGAAACAAGATATATAGTTAAATCGCCTAAAGAAATGCATTTGAAGAAGATATGGGAGAGAGAGTGAGCACCACTTCTTTGGTTATTTTGGTTTCCTTCACCACTATTTTCTCAGTTGTGGTGCTTTCCTTGTTCGGGACCTTGGGTGACACTAGCTCAATCTTTTTCTTACAAAGCTTCTCAAGCCGTTTTTGTATCCTTATCGGGTCGAAATCGCCTTTTACTTTGATTTCACCTTTCTCCCTTTCAACATCCACATTGTGAACCCCTGGTGAAATAAAGGAAGAATATATACAAAGTGTAATCAGATGACCTTTGATTTCCTGTTCCATTTTCTTCACAGATAGAAAATAAGTAAACTTAATTACCTGGGATAGCAATAAGAGGCTTTTTAATCTCACGAGCACACTGTGGGCAATGCAGGTTAACTTTATAAACAGCAGTGATTACTCCATCTTTCTCCTTGGCTTTCTTTTCATCTTTTGCTTTCTCTTCTTTGTGTTCTTTCTCCTTTGCTCCTTCTTTAGCTGCCATACCAATTAGCAGCAGAGACCAAAGAGGGATTTCTGATTTCAACACCAATTAAATGAATTAATAAGTAATTAACTGTATGCACATTGGAAATAGTTGATGAGTGATCGAAAGGGTATTAGCTGTGCATGTTTTTCAAAGAACCTGGTTGGTCGGAATTGGCATGGAGGTAGCTCACCACCCTTTGATTACTTGAATGGATGAAAAAAAAATGGTTGGTCCGTTTATATTGGAATTTAGTTTCTGGCACGTAGTCCATTAGATATGACCGTTTACCTTCTTGATTTTTTTTTCTTAGCTAAAAATTGGTTTCGTGTGCCATTTGGGTAGGAAACTAATGTCCCCTCAGTTAATATGGGTGTAGGATTGTTCATTAACACCCAATACCTTATAGTTGTAGTTACTAATATAGCCAAGTACGTACTCCACCCAATATCTACCATCACAAAGTGGCTTTCTCTAAGTTTAAGCAAAACAAGTAATCAATTCTCAAGATTCCTCATTCCTGTTCATAGAATTGTTATTTATATCGCGACAATTTGTTACCAAATAGCTATAGTACAGGTTAGTGATATGAATTCGCGGACAAACGTATTGCTGATTTCTTATTCATCGATCACAGTTGTGAATTTGTGGAGTAATTAGATTGAAGTAGAACCCACTTGGATTTATTCCAAGCCTAGATTGTGTCAATATTGCATTAGGTGTAAAACGTCATATTGATCCGTCTTATAAGCAATTAGGATTCCTAAGTGTACGTATATGTCACATTTGAGACAGTTTTCGTGCTTATATGAAAAGTGCTTGGCGTAATTGATACAGGAAAGGATAACTTTTTTGCTCTACACAACTAAGGATGATTTTGGAAAGGCATGTCCCAACGAATTCGATCATATTGTTCATTGATGTGCATCTTATACATTGATTTACACACGTGTTATAATACTTTTTAGTACAACTTAATTGTACACACCTCGCATATGGGGTGCGAATTTGTATTAGCCTATAATGAACAAGTTAATTGACATAGATAATTACATAGACATGCACTCATGCATGAAAGGATAGATAGAGTATATGAACAAATTAAGACATTTTGTTGTAAGTTGGGGGTGACATGTTAGTAGTAGGAAGAGGGTTAGATGCTGCGGTATTAGGAACATCCCCTCCTCGTCCACCTGTCGTGGCATTAGATCCGCCGTGCTTTGCCAACTGCTCATTTGCCATTTGTTCTCCGGCTCGAGCAATTTCTCCGGCCTTGGCGACATGATGCACCATTGTTGCTTCTGCCTCCTTGGCCAATCTTACCTCATGAGCAATGTCTGCTCGGGCTTTCGCTATTTCTTTCTCGGCCTATGTAGATTCGTACACAACAGTGTGTTAGTATTCCGGAACATAATTAAGAACAGATCATGCGAGTCGTGATTGAACTATATACGTATGAACATCTGATCAACCTCGATGGAGAATGATGATGCATGATAAAAGTATATGGTCTTGTACCTTCTCTTCGGCCCTAGCCTCTTCCTTGACCTGCTTCATGGCGCTCATTTCACTAAGCTTGTCCTTAACAGCCTGCATTTTTGCCTTTTTCTCTTATCAACAACCTACAAGGAAATCAAATTACTTGCACGTACCGTATAAAGCTCCAAATTGGAAATTCACAATTGTGCAATATATATTGATATAATCGGATCGACATCGCGCAGATGTTTAGTGTAATTGGGGATGATGTTTGAAGCATTCTAGCTAAAATTAATCTTCACCTCAATGCCAATTCAAGGTCCGGCTTTTAAGCTGAACTCTTATGTATGTTCTGTGACTCAAATTTCATTATTCAAGTAAGGGAATAGGAAACGCCAGGCAGTACTAAAGTACCTAAATAAGGTCGTGCAATAGAATGGTCATTGGTCTGGAGGGCTTGATTGATCGATCAAGTACTCCTTGGATTTTGAATATACTGCAAAAACACCTAGGTTTTTCCTAGGGTAAACCCGGAACTATTAAGCCTATAGTTATCTTTAAATGACCGAAACCAATCCTCATAGTTGGTGGCTATATTGACAAAGCCAGCATCTCTTCTTGGGCAAGCTCCGCCCGCCTCGCCTTCAACTCTTGCATCTCATTCACTAGGAACTTAACCACTCATCAACATGCTCAAATTATCTACTATCTTTTTAGGCAGCTTTAATCGTTTCAAACTGGAGTCAAATTTGGTTCAACTTTCCGTTAGAAGTAAATTAAGGATTGTGGGTACAAAACAAAGCAATAATATGGTCAAAATATGGCTGCTCTCCTGCCTACGATACAAAGCAATCTGATCAAAATGGATAACATTCCAACCAGTAGGGATGTAAATGAGCCGAATCGAGCTAAATATTAGGTCGTTTATGTTTAGCTCGTTTTTATTTGATCGAGCACGAGCTGGGCCAAAATTTAATTTTTGTGCTTCATTTTCAAGCTCGGCTCGGCTGAAAAAATCTCGAATTAGGCTCAGGTTGGCTCATTTTATTAGATGAGATTGAACTCGAATCGAGCCGGCTTGAATCATACGAAATTACAATTTTAAAATTTAGAAATTAAAACGAAAATTCAAAATCTAATGTCATTGCATCACACAAAATCCTTTTTATTTGTAATAAATTATAAATAACAAATCAAACTTGTTATAGAACTTAAAGTCTTTAACTAATTATGCTAGAAAGAAATTTGTAAGCTCTTTCGAACTAATATTATATTTTTTAATATTATTTCTCATATAAAAATTATAATTTATATATATTATAAAAATTAATAAATCAATCTTAATTAATAAACAAACCGAACTTTTAATAAGTCTAAATTAGCTCGTAAGCTAAACAAATCGAACGAGTCGAATACTTGTTGTTCAAGCTCCGCTCATTTTAAAGGTCGGGCTAAATATTAAGCTCAAACTCAGCTCATTTAACTTTACGAGCTTGAGCCCAACAAGCTAAAAATGAACTAAACACAAGCCGAATACGAATAGCTCGAACCTACTTAAAGCCCTACCAACCAGATAGGGTGATTACCAATATTATAGTAAAACGTAAAACGGATGGATGGAACAGTCCAAAATTAAATCAATGAATTAAGTTACTACGATATGAAGAAAATTTGCTTCCTAATTAGAATCTCGTTCAGCACTATGAGGAATCTACAACATGATAAACCAATGATAATTTTTTTTTTTTGCACGAGTTTCAGGCTCTCAAAGAGTTTTAGATTCAAAATTAGAAAACAGTCATTTGCCTATAAACATGATACATCTTCAAATGCAAGATTTGAAGTAAATATTATTGACCCTGTGAAACGACCTAAAACAGATGCTAGCTTCCGCGGTAAGTTGAGAATGAGAATGGTGACAGCAGCAGAGGAACATGAAAATGTTCCAACTTCTGTGACTCCCTGATTTCAAACACGATGAAAACACAAGGAAAGAACCCACCTGGGCAGTACTTTCCGGTGTTAAAACTTATCCTGTATATCCCTGGGTTCACCGCATCAACTATGTTCATCAACTGACCACTTCGCCCATCACTATTCGTAGTTGAAGACCCTTGAAATACCCAACCGCCTGTAGTTGACTCACCAAATACAGGACGAGGTTGATGACCCTTCCACATTTCCAAACATACTTCAATGCCTGCAGCCGGAGATCCTCGAGAAATATCCAAGACATGGGTTGTGATGGGTGGACGAGTTCGAGTTGGAGTCTGAGTTTTGACAGCTGAAATTTCAAAGGCACTTAGGTGACCTCCAATTATGCTTACACGATCTTCTAGGGTTTAGAAAATACCAAATGCATAAGTTTAAAATATATACAAACAATTTGATAGGTAATAAAAGTGAATGGTCCTGTCTCAAAAAGAGACAGCATGCAGAGCTGCATTAGCATCATCCTGAATGTATATGCAACTTCAAAATAGAGCAACAGGAAATTGCACTACCTTCCACTTTCTTAGCAGCAACTGTGGGATTCACATTGCCAGGGGAAGGATCCTTTTCTTTAGTTGAGAAAAGATTCCCAAGACGTAGTTCTGTTATTTTCATCTGCTCCTCGGCTGCAATCTCAAACTCAACAATAGGTCTATTTGGATATCGTTTCTGCAGAGACGACAAGTAACTAAGTAATATGAAAAACAAATTACAAAAGTATTGTAGAATAAACATCAGCATAATACCTGATGAGTATCAGTCTGTAAGTTTCATTTCAGGCACAATATTTATTGAACACAAGGCTAATAAAAATATCTACAATTCAAAGATCGGTTTTCATTTACTGTTTTAGACTTCTGGTAATAAACTCAACATGGTCATCACTGTTCTGATAGAGAATGAAACACCAGCTTTAGACCATCTCTGGCTTCTATATAAAAAGTATTTAAAAGCATTATAACTTCCCTAGGCCACCATAAACATACTCACACGCCCCCCCCCCCCCCCCCCCAAAAAAAAACACCGTCAAACATAATATGGGCATCACAGCAGAACATTCTACATCTCCACATAACTCTTCCCTTGCTTTCAACCATAAATGAGGGTTTGTCGGAAGATTATCAAGCCATATGAATCATGGAAAGATGCGAGTCAAGAATTAAATTCCTTGGAAAACAACTTTCAATCTGTGTCTCCAGTGGTTATTGAAAGATGAAAGACAATGAAATATATATGTATAGATCCATCATCTTAGGCTATTAGACAATACCAACAACCATGACAGCCTGGTTCAGAAAGGGGTGCCAAACACGAAGTTGCTAATTTCACTGTCAGAAATGCCAAAGTGGTCCTGGATTGGCTAAATGGCTGGGTGAGTGTTGTTGTGCGCAATCACATGGCAGAGGACTGGAATGTCTCTTAAAAGAAGCTAAACAGAAGCGAACGAATAGGTTAAATGGAAAAAATAACATCAAACTCAAAATGCATCATGACAACCAGGGAAGACGTGAAGATGGCAATGTTGCTTTATCAACTGACTACAGGAATGTCTTAAAGTTAGAGATGGTAGAGAAGGCAGAAATGGTTTTAAAGCTGTATGTAGTTTTAAAGCTTTATCAACTAACTACAACCAATGTCTTATCTTGTCCCTTTGTTCTATATTCTCAAACTTCTCTAAAACTACAGACAGCTTTAAAACCATTCCACCTTCTCTACCATCTCTAACTTTCCTACTGCACCACCACAAACATACTAAAAACCATTTTTGCCTTCCAAACAAACTATATCTTTTTGATTGTTTATTATTATTATTATATTTTTTTTTACTTTGGAGCACCATATTCATACTAACACCAACCCTTGCTGTACTTAAATGTGTTTATACAGTCCATTGGTAATAAATTGCATGTAAAGCTATTGAGAGAGACTACCAGAGAGAGAGAGAGAGAGAGAGAGAGAGAGAGTACAATAAATCTCTCTGATTTGAACTCGGCCAAAACATGAAAACCAAAAATTTCTACAACATACCAACTGGTACAGCAATAATTTATTTACTAATTGATATATTGTTTTCAATAGTTCCCTTAAATCCCGAGTTTATCTCCACTAACTAGTTAACATGCTCCTCATGGTACAGAAAGAAATTTTACAAACTAGAAGCTTGAAATGGAGATCAACTTCAATAGAAAAATACCTTTAATTCGGCCAGTATTCCATCAGTGCTCTTCCCTGACGCACATATAAGAAATATAAACCCAAACTTTTCCCTGTATTTAGCATTCCATTGATAGAGTTCCTGAGAAATCCATGTACATAACGATAAATTAGAAACCCTCAATCAACAAAATAACAACAGAAAACATTAAATGATTTTTCATTATGATATAGTGTTGTATATGTCTATGTATACTTCTTTTCCACACTAGAGCAAGAAGAAAACGCTAGGGTTTTACTGACCTGTAAGCTAGAAGTCGTAGCAGTTGCCAAAGCAGTTGACTGCTCTCCTTTGCTCCATCTACAAAATGGCTTCTACACTTATCACTTAAATGTAAAAAGATAAGAATAGAGAAACAAAAATATAAGGTGAATAAAATAGCATCAAAACCGAAGACAGTAAACAGGTTTTCCCCTTATCCTTTACTGGGTATACAGCTATCAAGAGTTCAAGGGATCTGAAAATTTAGCCTCTCATCTTGATGATACACCCATCTCAAACATAACTTGGCATAAAACATTGACGACTCAAACTTGCCAAAAATCTTTTAAACATTTAAAAGCAAAAACGACAGCAACAGAACCTTAACTCAAATTCATCCATTCAAATTCATTTAAAAATAAAATAAAATAGTTCATTTTCAGGTATGAGTATTCACTGCGTGAGGATCAGAGGCAGAGAACATGGGTATAGGTACCGTGGGTCAGAGGTGTCTTCGTTGAATACTATGTTGAACTTTTCTTGACTGTGGGCCAATTCTCCTGCTTGGTCTTTTCTAAAGTTCTTCTTATCTAGCAGTAGATGAGTCGAAAATGTCCTCAAATTGAGCAAACCAATGATAAAGAGATAAAGAGGATGCAAGTGTACCCATCAATTGTTTAATAAATAATGTGAGTTGGTACAAATTATAGATGCAGGTAATGGTTTTGGAGGTGTTCTTGTATATCTTACAATTTCCACAACTGTGCGAAAACTGCCCTCTTGAACAGATAGTTAAAACGATTAAATAGATATAGATAGAAAGCCTAGAGTAGTTCACAAGATAAATACACTCACTTAAACAATCGTTTGTTATTGAAAATAAGTGGAAAAAAGGATCTTAATATAACATTACTAGTCAGCACTACATGGAACAACTCCCCTCTCCTAATTCATTTCTCCATATAGGTTTGAATACATGTAGATATTAGAAGGAATTAAAGGACACTTCACAAATATGGTGGGAGTGTTTGTAGCAGGGTGGGAGGGCGTTAAGTATACAACGAAACTAGATGATATCAGACAGACGTTAAGAGCGTGAAAAGAAAACGTAAGTTTGATGTACACCACCTCAAATACCTGGCCCAACAGTATCCTAACTACCTGCAGATCAGTTGCGGCGATAAGAATTTGCAGTATACACACAACCACCGTACAGAGCACAATAGCTTACTCTCTTTGAAAGCTCCTGAGATGTGATTTTGAAAATTTTCTATTTCTTTCCATCCAAACACCCAAAAGATAGACAATGCACTACAACCCCAGGGAACTGGCTCTCTTCCCTTTGCCAAAAGCATATTGCTTTTGACAGAAAGAGAAGGGTCACCTGCTATAATCTCCTAGCTAAACCAGCACTTAAAAAGTGCCGCGATAGAAGAGAAGCTACTTCAATATGCATAAAATATGGTAGACTCTCCCTCTATGACACACTATTGAAGACAGACGCAATGACTTGGCTTCCTCAATTGAAGCATATTACGAGTTTTTACCATTCCAAGCACCACCAACCAGCCTAAAACCTAGACCATTAGGAGAACCTCAGGTTTTACATGGAACTTGCAAAACTGGATTTAATTCATCATTATTCAGGAATGTGTTAGAAAAATTACCCAAAAAGGGTTTCAACCTCTCATGAGTTATTGAAAGCAGTCAAAGCACCAACCTGACCTTTTCTAACACTATTTGAAAAGACTGCTTTCATTCAAAGGTTGGTCCCCAGTCCCCACTATAAGTAAGCTGAAGAAAACAGGAAAATAGGCTCATCCATGCACCTACCATGGCCTTCTACTCAATCATGTACTACTTGTAACACCACCGCATCAAAGAAATATCCCTTTCTACCATATTCTCAAGTCCCAAACTCCTTATTACAGCACCGCATCTCCAGTGAAAATCCTTTTCTACTGAATTGTCAATTTCCAAATAATTCTTACTACTTAATTCTCATTACAGAACCAAAGAATTTTAGCTTTCATCTGCTTCATCTCATTCTGATCCAACTAAATTGACTTTTTTCCCAAAACAGTCTTGGAAAATTCATTCAATTCAAGGGCTTCCCAGGTGTCAAAATTCTTTCCAGAATCTACATGCCCACACTACCAACTATAAGCTGAATAAACTGGCCATGTTGGCTCATCCATACAAATGACGAACTCATCAGACCCAGATGACAAAACCTCAAAGAAATAGCGAACAAAGCATTATCCCCAACACCAAAAAAAAAAAACGAAAGCCTGTTGCAAGACAGATAAGCACCCCATCCCCCACAGCTCCTCCCTCCTCGGGATCCACACATACCCTACTGTTTATTTGCATTTAAAAGCCCCAAAAAGACGGCCATCATAGCACATCTTCCCTAAACCCTCTCCTTCTTCCTTTCACCAATAAACTTTGATCCTTCACACTTAACACAGCCACACAAGAAGCACACCCAGTCTTCTGAGTTGAGTTACAAAAAATCTAGTCAAGACTGGGCCACCGCTACGAAACTAATAACATCAATAATCCAAATTCAAATATAGCATCAACCACATCAATTTCCAGCTAGCTGGAGCAAACATTGAACCTAAACAAGTCTACCAAAACCTACAACACTTTCGACGAATCAAAACCGAAAGCCATAACAATAACACACAACTCTCGCGATCATACTCATCTTAATCAAACAGCACAAACAGAACATCATGCTAAGAATCCAGCCTATCAGCAACATCCTAAAGCAAACTAAACCAATCAATTCTTTCGAAAATGCAGATCAAAAGTCTCAAATGCTAGAGCATGATCCAATCAACAAATGAAACTTAAATATATTAACAATAAAAAGGAGAGAGGTTGGAGGGTTGAGAAAACTGAACTGAGCAGAGGTGGAGTGGGAAGAAGGAGGAGGAGTGTGGCCGATCTGAGGATGAGCAGAGAAAGCCTGAAGCCAACCGGTGACGTCGACTTTGTTGAACCAAATGTCTCTGGCGGCGGTGACTGCTTCCCCGAGAGAAGAGAAAGGCGGGGACTTTGCCATTTCTGTCGCGAATTGAGAGCTTCCACAGCAAGCTAAGAATTCCTCCTCCTCAATTTTGAACCCGCCTTCCTCCATCTCTGTGTTTCACTCGACTCTTGAGATGACGACCAATCTGGACACTCTTTTTTTCACTCCTTTCTATATGTTATAATTTAGATAATAACCGTAATTTTAATGAATGATATCGGCTTATATATATATATATATATATATATATATATATATATTCTTAATCTAATACAGAGATAGAGTTTTTTTTTAGGGGGGGGGGGGTTGTTACAAGAGAGGCTAAGCAAAAAGAAACACTAAACACCACTAGAAGAGTAAGAAACCCTTCTCATGATGGGTTCTCATCTTTTGAAGTAAAATTGAGTACCACCTTTGAATAATTTTCAAGTTATTGCAGTGTCAAAAATAAGTCTCATAATCGTTGGTAGGTATTTTGGTACTTTTCAACCAAGTATGGTTCGATATCTAACTCATTATCCTACGTCCTTATGTACACTAGTGTAATATCTCTATGTAAAGATCTCTATATGGATTAACTTTGTCATTAAGGCGTCACTAAATGATAATCATAATCTAGAAAATTCTCATGAGACGAATGAGTATCTTTTGATCAATGGATCAAGTTGTGTCATACTCTCGCTTTCTTCTTTGAGCGAGTAATCAAACCAAGTGGCTTCCTTCATTCCTTGAGGAACCACAGCCTTGACGCCATGTTGTCATGTTTTAGTCACTATGCCACCATCCTATGGCGGTGGCGCAATGCCAAGTATTTTCTTGGTTGCCCAATTTTGGATAGCGCTATGTCCTCTCAATGAGACTGGAGGTGGCAAACAAGCTAGTTCGAGTCGGCCCAGCTCATTTAAACAGGCAAAACCTTGCTCTTGCCGTGCTTGGACTGACCCATATATTTAAATATTAACACAGCCAGACCTATGGCCCAAGTCCATGTCGGGCTGGGCCCGTGTTGGGCAGAAAAAAACAAGCCGGCCCGGTCCATTAGCATTATAAGACACAATTAACATAAAAAAGTGTAATTAGAATATTTGTTTTACATAACTATTTAGAATAATAAAATAAAATAAATAAAATACTATCACACATTTGATAATCTTATTTATAAAACGTTACATATGTCAAAACGATGATTTGTATTACTACTTTGACGATATTTGTGAAATAATAATGAAATAATCAAGAGGTTTTGATTTCTAATATTCAAAACTCATTACCATAATTGTTTAAATATTTATGTAAATAATATAAAATTACGTGTATAATTGGTTGACCCATAAATTGACGACCCGGGCTCAAAACGGACTACGGTCGGGTCCGGCCCATGGGCTAATATATTTTGGCCCATTAAAATAACGAGCTTGAGCCGGACCGAGCTATTAACGGGCTTGGGTCGTGCGGGGCAGATTTTTAATGGGCTGGGCCTATGTTGGGCTCAGGCTTTTTGGCCTACTTGCCAGTTTTAAATGAGACATTAATTCTTGCAGATTGGAGCCATACGATCTCATCACTTTAATTATGAGATTTGATAATTATGACGAGACACAGTGCAGACAAATCACGACAATTCCAAGTTGTTCTACATGAACACCTTTGTTCTTATCTCCCCCTTACGACGTGAATACTATCTTATATCAAAGTCACAATCCGCAAATATAGCAATAGAAGAGATCACCTATCAAGATTACTAACATTAGTGGACATAGTTGGAAATTCCTATCAAACATAAAATACTTATTTGAACATATATCAAACTAACCAAAGAAGTGAAAGAACTCATCATTATGCGTTATGGCCTCACAATATGGCACATCTAACTTAGATCAAAGATTGTAGATCTGCTTCAATCTTGCCAAGCTTGTAAGTGCTAGTCAATTCTCACATATATTCACTATTCTTTAGTAAAAAATACAATGATGGTGAGCATAGTTGAATAAGTAACGATGTATGAAAAAATTGCATAACCCTAATACGGAAGTTTGAAGTGCATTACCAAATATCAAGACTATCATCACAATCAATTTTTCGTAAGACCAATTAGGTTGTTATAAAGGGTTATGTAGCCCATCATAGATCTCATATAATATGCTCCAAATCATCTTCACCTACGAAGAATTAAACCCGGACTAGGTGCTTTGTTTTTCTAGCATAAGCGACATAAGTAGTGGATAATTACATAACATGTAACCCACATGTTAACAAAACAATCAGCACCATAAAATAGCTAAGATGTTCACGAGTTTGGTTGAATCGATCCACAAAATATCTTTGGATTCAATGTGAGAATGAAATATTTTTTTATGTATATTTAGCGTATGAGGGTCTTTCTCCTATTTTACCTAAATAATAGGCTTTATAAAACCAGTAATGGCATTGAGGCCAATGAAGCATCTAGGGAAATTTGGTGCATCGACGACTTAGGGTCTCCCACACTTTGAAGCCGTGTTCAATTCGAATGCACACACATGCATGATGAACTGTTTCGTGCCATTATATATTTACTATATATTATAGCTCGGTCAGTTTAGGTACAATAGCTACAGTATGTACAGTGATGGGTCTTTAATAGGGCTGGGATGTTTCGGCCTGTTCTAGAGTCCTCTCCCTGTACAAGTCGCCCTTATCTCTATCTCTGTTTTCACGTCGGTTGAATATCACAAATCAAACTGAAATAGAGAGGAAGGAAAACGTGATTTTTCAGAGATTTGGTGATCATCCAGCGCAGCATAGAGCGAGATCAGGTGTGTGCCGAGACGAAAGAGAATAGAAAGAGAAGGGAGTTTGGTCTGCAACAGAAGAGAAGAGAAGAGAAGAGGACAGAGTACCTTCTTCTTGGCGAATTTCTACAGGTAGTTTTGTTTGGCTTTCTTTATTTACATAAGGTATTTACCACTCACTGGTCTACTCCTTTCTTCTTCTACTTTCTTCTACAGCCGACAAGTCAGTGCCCCGCCTCAGATTAAGTCTCTGCCTCTTTCTTTCATCTTAAGTGTGGTTGTGCAGTCATAGAATTCGTAGCTTTCTGCTATAGGATTTGTAGAAGTAGAGATACATGTGGGAAACGATAGAGATCTGAAGAGGTGAAAGAGTTCGCATAGGTGCGGATTTCCCTCTATTCAGGTTCTCAATCTATCTGTTTTGATTTGTTCTTGGTTCCTCACATATTGTTTGGATTTGTTCTTCTGGTTTCTTCCTATATTTCTTATAATTGATTTTGTTTTGTTATTTGGTTTCTGTGACGGGATATGGGTTGTGGGAATGAATTTTTCAAATTGAAATGACATTCGTGGTTTATGATTGGATTTGGAGTCTGGATATGGGATTTTCCCGGGCTAAGAGTTCTGTAAAAACATGTTTTTCGATCACTTCATCCTAACTCTCCCTTTCATGGTTAAAACTCTGTTTTGATGTCTTCTTTTCTCTGTAAGATAGGTTCTGGCTTATGCAATTCTCATCAATCTTTACCTACTTTGATGGATCCTATAATGTTGTTTTCTTTGTCGCAGGTTTTATTTTAAGAACAGCTTAGTACAGTGGACTGACTTGGCACAATTCGACCTCGCCATCATCATGTGTTGTTCAGGTTAGAATAGCCATGAGTTCAACAGTCTGCTGATGAGTAAATAGTAAATTCAAGCTGTCTAAAGCAGATGTACAATAATCTTGGTTTAATTAAATTTATTCTTGGTCTTACTTTCATTTTTTGTATTGTCAATGTACGTTTTTGATTAAATTTGTTCCTGAATTTTTCTCTCAAAGTATGTTATTCATTTGCTTTGAAGCTGGGACAAATTAATGAAATGACTAAGAATATTTTGGTATCATTCATCAATGTGACAAATACAAGTGAGATTAATTATCTCTATATAATTGTTTTTTTGTTTTGCAGATTTTATTTGAATCTGCTAGGGGCTTGATTTATGTGAAAAGACTAAAAAGAGTTTTGCTCGAGTCAAAGGTAATGTGGAGGTTAAAGTTTTAATCTTTTTATAGTTTCAGCCATTGATATTTCCATTCCCTTGCACTGTTATTTATCTATGAGATGAAAGAATTATTTCAAATGGGGTTTCCCATATGCATGAAATTGTCAAATTGTAAAGGTAACTTTTTGCAAAACCCTGATCTTATAATTTTACCCAATTTCATTAGACTTTGAATTGAATTGGTACTTCTGAGAGAATTTCGTTATTGTTTGCAGCTTCATCATAGTTTCCAATAATCGGGTAATTATTTCCTTGTTATATATTTTCAAAAAAAAAAAAACTGTTTGTTTTATTGGGGTAAGATCGATTGCACTGGTTTCAACTGATTGAAGAACAACATATAAATTTTATGTTCACTTTAATTTCTTTTTTCTTTCATATATTCTAGATTTATATTGTTATCTTCTCCTTTTATTGTATCAGTTATTGCGTGTTTGTTTGCCTGGCATTTCCATTTGATCAAATGGTGCAAGATATCAAGGAGTTTTCCTGAGTTAGGATAAAGGTCCAGTTTATATTAAGCTTTTTCTCAAGATCGACAACATGGGTTGCTCTGTATAGGTGTGTGCCCTATTACTGTGTATATGATTATCATGGGAATGCACATTGCGTAGAGTAGACTAAATGCGAAGCAAACTGCTAAACCAAAGTTCAGTAGAAAATTGATCTAATAGTGCGACTGATAAAGATAATAGAGTAAAAACATATTGAACATATTTTTATCACCGTGATCAGTTGAAAACATTTTGATCATATTATTGAAAAAATATGATCATGACTGATAAAGATAATAAATAATATTGATCATATTCATGACTGATCGACAATGTTACTGTCTATTTGCTTCAGATTCGTCTACAGTTTTAAATTTTGATGGCTACTAAAATTGCAGTAGCTAAATATATCTTATTACCACTTATGTAAAAAGTTGATTGGTTATCTATCTCTGTTGATCTGTGACAGATAGGAAATTAGTTGGTAGAGTAAATCGTAATGTTCTCAAAGTGCATCGTGATTAATTGCAAGTGTAAGTTGAAGCGTTTGTTACACTGATAGATTCATTATCCAAGTGAGTGATGAACTGAAATTTGGCACTGTAGTCACACTACAGTTCTTTTCTTGAATTCTATGCTATGAGTGATAACAATTATGCATCAGTTTTGCTGCTTATTTTTCGCCATTGATGTAATTTATGGTCGACGTTCTTCTGTATAATTCTTCTATCACCCCTGAATACCCAGAATGACTTAAGAGAGCTCATTTGCTGCTCTTTCTCAATGGTAATTTTAGATGTGAATTTGATGCAATTGTTTTGGGTTTATTATTCTAATTCATTGAGGCAGATAATGTTTTGACTTAAATTCGTGTACATTGGAAATTAGTGACTTCCATCAAATCCAGTTGATTTGTCAGTATTAGTCTATTTTACACCCACAGCAAAGCGCGGGCACACTGCATAGTTATATTTCATTTCACTATATTACTCGGCCGGTAGGTTTGGAACAGTATAGAAACAATGCCGTGCTACAGTTTGAAACAGTGACGTAGCTACAATTAGAAACAGTACCGAATAGTATTTACCTATTAATTAATTTACTATTTACGTGGCTTTTTGTTTGGGCTCCGGCATGCTTCAATTTGTTAATGACGCGTGTGTTTTTCCTTTCTACATGTCTCGCTTCCAATTTTTTTCTTTTAAAAATAGAGTACACTGACAGAGAGAGGAGAGGGAGAACTTGATCGGGTTGGCAGCTGAGACGAAGGCCACTTCATCTTTTCGACGAAATTAGTTTCTATTGCGATGAGAGAGAGAGAGTGCGGATCCGGAAAAGCAAGGGACGGTCAATCCATAGAGGTTATCCAATTAACCGATAAGTTGTTTTTCAAAAAGCAGGGACACTGTTCATTACCGATTTTGTCCTACTTTCTTATACTGTATTCTACTTTCTTCTACGTCTTTCCCTTTTCTTCTTCTCTATTATATTTCAGAGGGCATCTACATTTCTGAGTAGGGATTTGACAAACCTCTGTCACCAAAATCTCTGGAACCGAACCCTGAATCTGGCACAAACTTTGCTCCAACAAGTTCCTTGCTTTATAAAATCTTGAGACTAGAACATAATAACATCCCCGGTAAACGCCTGCAAGTGATTAGGGAGAATTATCAACCATAGGATGAGTGGGAGCTACAGAGATCATATTGAACCGGATACACCCAGCATATAACAAGAAAAAAAAACTCTAGTATATTATACATGTGATGATATATATTTTCTATATATTATATGCCGGTTGCAATTTAAACAGTGTAGCTACAGTAACGTGTTGAGCTAAAATACTTTTTTGGCAGTTGCAATTAAAACAGTGTAGCTACAGTACGTGCTGGGTTACAGTGACAGAATTTTTTTTCTTTGCGCGGCGGTAAAAAAAAAAAAGCTTTTTTGGGGATAATACTGTGTTACAATATAAAAAATAAGGCTTGAAAACGCCCGTCATAGTATATACTTTTATTTTTTATATATTATATGCCGATTGCAATTTAAACAGTGTAGCTACAGTATCGCTACAGTACACGCTGGGGTACAACTAGGGCTGGACTTTTTGACACTGAAAAAACCGAAACCGGCCATAACCGAACCGCACCGAAACCGAGAAACCGGAACCGAACGGAATCACCGCGTCGGTGTCGGAAACCAAACCGAACTGAGTAATTGGTGCCGGTTATCGGTTTCATGCTTTCAAAAAACCGGTGGAAATCGAACCGAACCGACAATTGACATTTAAGGTTATAACTTGTATTTGATGAACATATGTAATCGATTGGATGCTTATGTAAAACATAAATTTGGTAATAAATATATACATGTATAGATATGTGATTTTGTACAAGGTAATATATGATTTTGATTTTTGTATGTGTACAATTATGCATGCAGAGATCTAATGTAATATTTTTGGGTTTTGTCAACTAGCCCTCATGTTAAGACAAGTCTGAACATCCGGTGATGAAACTCATGGGGTTTAATGTTTATTTTGGTTAACTTGTTGTGTTTTAGCAAAACACTATTTTTGTTTACTTAATATTTGAGTTTTTGATATTTGGTGAATATAACTTAATTAAAGTATTGAACTTGTAGCTTACTCCTTCACTTTTAATCTTTTTATTTTCACTAGTCAAGTATGAAATGTCAATAAGGATATTAGGTTTTGTAACCGAAACAAAACCGAAACCGAACTGAATTATAGGTTAACCGAAACCGCGGTTTCTATGTATATTTTTCGGTTTCGGTTTTGGAAAACATGAAACCGAAAATTCGGTGTCGGTTTTCGGTTAGTGCTCATAAACCGAACCGTTGGCACCGAATCCAGCTCTAGGTACAACGACGGGCTCGGGCTCTTAATTGGGAAAGATAGTATTGCCCCCCATAGGGCAGCGAGGAGCATGCTGTGGAACCATTGTTGCCAGCGCTTTCCCGGGCTATCTCACGAAGATCCATAATAGGAAAGATGCCAGTGGTTTCGGGATCCCGTAGAAAATGCTTCGTTTATGCCTCGGGTATTAGCCACCACCACTTCACCTCTTTGTTGGACCGCCGGCGCGAACCTGCGGTCTTAGACCCGGCCGGAAAGAAAAACTACATAAATTCCATAAGTACAGTAGGATGTTTAAAGCTTACGATCTCCTATATGCTATTTCCGAATGCACTGTTCATCGGCAAGTTGATAGCGGAAAGACAATTTGCCCCGTCTATTTATCTTTATCACAACACTGTCATTATTATCTACTAAGTAAATATCAACCTACGTGGCTATGACAGTCTTTTTTCTCTTCACCCTGAAGCGGTGGATATCGGCTGCTCAAAGATTTAGCGATGCTTATGATGGTGGGGATGGCTAGATACCTTAGTAGTTAATGATCTTCTACCATCTTCTTTTTCTCTCTCATTGGGCTTGCAATTAGAAAACATCAATCGTAGTCATCTTTACGTACATGTTCAAATCTGGATTCATGAAATCTAACTTTCGGTATATTAGAGGTGCACCACTTGCTCTTTTGATCACTGTTTTGAGTATTTGATTCATTGTTTATGTAATTCACTGGTTTTTTTATGGGCCTTTGTCAAAATATTGACTTTAATTTCTTTGCAAGTGCATTGATGTTTGGATTGTTTAAACGCTTTGTTTCTAGATGCTGGACTGTTTGGTATCAGATTATGAACATTGCATATTGCGTTCACTGTCATTGTGTAGTGAATTCAGTCGCATATGTGAACAATTATTGATATATGAGATTCATGTGTACTGTTTCTGGACCCAATAATTAGAACTATTGACATAGTCATTTCAGAATTTCTTGCCATTAAATTGGCGATATAATCATCTAGAGTTATTTCATATGTGATCGTAGTATATAATTGAAAATTTGTTCTAGTTGTTTGATTGAAGCAGGAATCAGTTGAACAAATTTCTAATTACCGGTTCTCTTATGTCAGTGCCTAGAGATGAACAAAGGATTCTCTTGATGAATTGGATATTTCATTAACTTTTTTAGGATTTTTATTTGCTAATTATCACAATCTATGGTTGTTCTGTCTTGGTGAGGAGATTCATTGTGGTGTTGGAGCGCTTCGTCTCAGACCATGATATCCTATTCACAGTAAACAAATATAATCATGCAGTTAACAGGGAGACCATGAAGCTATTTCCTACAACATCCCCAATCGATAAACAATTTTTTAGAAAAAGAAACATAGCAAGTGTTAAAGAACATTGTAAACTGAGTTCAAAGTCATCATCACTGATATTCAGTTCCCAAATGGATTTAGTAATTACTTTGATGCTGAGATTTATTTAAGGTGTATGATGTTCAAGTCATTTTAATCGCTGTTTTTTTTAAAATATTTTTTGTTCTATATATATGTTATATGATTCTAACTTGATTGAAAATTGTAATCCTGGCCTGTTGTCAACACTTTGTTTGGTTGATTACTCACGGAATTTGGTTGAGCTAAGGGTCATCATATTTGGTCAGTGGGCCTAAAAGCCCATGGGCGGTCCGGCCCTAAAAAGCTGATCAAAAGCCCGTTTAAAGGCTATTTATTTTTAAAATTAATAATTTTATATATATTTATTTGTGGTATATGTTAATCAGTTAAATTATTTAGTTATATTTCTTATTTTTTGTACTATGTTTAGTTAAATAATTACCATATCTTTTTTTTTCTTTTTATAAAAAATATACATTACACAAAAATATAATGGGCTCGGCCCGGTCCGACCCATTCAAAAAACCCAGCCCGTGGGTAGTGGGCCTCAATTTTATTAATAAACCCAGCTCGGCCTGAAAAATTGAAAAAAATCATCAAAGTCCGGCTTGAGCCCGGTTGTAGTGGGCCCGACCCATTGCTGACCCTTAGTTTGAACCTCTGAACTTATTCTTTCTAGAGCTCGGTAATTTCTGTCACTGTGACTCTGAGTGTAATTTTGACCTTTTATATGGTTGACAATTAGTGTTAGAAATCATACAAGTGTTGAAATTTCTTAAGTCAAATTGTGTTGATGATAATATAGTTCGAATGCTAATGTCATATTGGGTATTGGCTATAAATAGGCCACTTTTGAAGTAGTTGTAAATCACTCTGTTGTAGTTCTGTTTTGTTTTGATAGAGGATAGAAGATTAAACTCCACTTACGCACTCAGATTGACCTATCCTTTTGTAGTTAAGTCTTGGGTACCTCTGGTATTGACATTTCAATTCAGCATGCTACAGAGCTTTGAAGCTATAAAGTATTTGGAAGGAAACATTGCTTGAATGATATATGAGAGATTCAAGTCCTATGGTCAGAACTGATTATCCAAATTCCAATTAAAAGCTATTTGTACACGCGGCTAGCCGCGGGCTATCCACCTAGTGATATACGATATTTGGAGATGAAAGCCACGGGTTGGCTTCTTCAGGAATCAAACCTTACTTAATTGATAATTAAGTTGTTCCATGCATAACCACATCCAAGGATAGGACAAAATAATGGTTTAAT
Source organism: Argentina anserina (assembly GCF_933775445.1). Lineage (NCBI taxonomy): Eukaryota > Viridiplantae > Streptophyta > Magnoliopsida > Rosales > Rosaceae > Argentina > Argentina anserina. The sequence continues at coordinate 8,961,821 of NC_065878.1, read as the reverse complement.
CATAAACTTTGAATGTTGCCATATGATAACCACAATTTAATTGTTGGAGGAAATTCTCCTCTATAGCCTTTAACAAGGTGTAAGGACAATTCTCACATAAGATGATGGAGCCGGCAAGTCTTTCTTCCGTCTTCACCATCCCACTTATTTGACTGTATGGTATATTTTCCATTGTCTCCACTGAACTTGCATTTCTCATATAAAAGATATAATATCTCCTGCAGTCAATAATAATTGAGTCAATCTTTACACTACTACGTGATAATCTTCAGGAAACCAGGGTAAACATAGAAAGCATATTTTTAAGCAAAACTCATGAGTAGACGTACATCGGAGCTTAATAAGATCCAGAACATAAAACTGCATTGGTTTCCATTGAGGTTCTGGTCTCAATGCGAGGTGAGTAACCTAAATTTTATTATGATATCAACCCTGCATTAGTTTCCATTCTGTCCTAAGTGAACAAAGATTTGACTTTGCAGTACTTGAGACAGGTTCTGATGCTGGTTGGTATCAAGTGTACTGACCCTTCGCAAAACTACTAGTGTGTCTATCTCGGTTGTCCTAAATGGGAAACCCGGATTTAGACAGGCATATCGCACACATCCATCTATTGTCATATATATTTCAAGCAGTCCAGAACTTCCTTGTAAGTTAAAAACCTAAAGTTAAGCATATGATATGAACTCCTCAGTTCTTCTAGCATGGAGTTATATCTTGTATTTCTACATTAATTTTGTAGTCCTGCATATATGCATTTTTGCAAAATTACAGCACTCATTTACTTCTATTGAATTCTCAACTTGACCTTCTCACTTTCCTGAAACAGAATGATAAATTTCCAAACCCTAAAATCAAATTAGCGCAAACAGGTAAGAGTAAAAAAGAATCATCAAAGAAACCCCTTTACAAAAAAAAAAATCATCAAAGAATTTGAAAAGGGTACCATAGGCATTGCTCTGATTTGGTATCATATAATGTTGGTGTTGTAATGTTGTCCTGACAAGGTAGTTCTGTAACAGGAAAAATTGCTCAGCTCCTCTTAAATTTCCTATTTATACTTTGATGCAGAAAGTTAATACACTTGAGTTTTAGATATAATAACAATAATTCTTGTAAAAGAAACTTAATTACAAAATTCTTAGAATATAAATTACCAATCATCTGCTTGAGTTTGATTAGTAGCCCTACTCATTATAGTTGAAGCTACAAGACAATTTATTGTTGGGTGAGAAACGATTACATTAGAGCAAGAAAAACGAAACAGAGGCAAAATAGGGGCCTCGAAACTAAGTGAGCAGATGGAGGAAAAGGAAAACTAGAAAGCTAGGAAACATAATAAGGGGCCAGTTCACACAATATAAAAAGCGAGAGCTAGCTCGAATGCGAGCGAGAAACAATCGGAGAGGCTGGCAAATCAATTGCCAAGAGAGGATTTAAAAGAGTTGCAGTCAAGACAAGACAGTCTAACTCAAACTGAAAAGAAGAAAGGGAGGAAGAGGATGTTAGACTGAGACCAAGCTCATTAGAAAGGGCTTCAGCAGCCGGAGAGTTTGAACCTGGTTTGTTTTGACTTTTGATAAACCGCCAGCCAAGTTCCCATGAGAATCTTGAAGAACACAGCAATGCTGCAGCTAAGAGATTCAGAATTCCACGCTGCATCAGTGTTTATTGTCACAGTATCAGATGGAGGAGGGTGCCAGAAGACGTGTTCCTCTGATGATGACGAACTCCAGCTTTGAAGGTAGAGCTTTTGGAATGGAGAGGAATTCAATTGATGTTGCAAAAGCTCTTGTAGCGACAGCCAATGGATGTAGCTGATTGTAATTGAAAACATAGTGGCAACTATGTTTCCAACTATGCAACAGTAAGAAGGCCACGTGAGTTGGAAAGTTCAGAAAAACATGTTCAATCTTCATGACATTTTGAGCGCTCTAGTCAAGCTTGTTGAAACTTTTCAAGTAGATAATCTGTTCAACCTGAAACAATTTTACAGAGGAAGTAAATAGTCAAGTAAGACATTTTTAGTGTGTGTTATTATATTTGAGGCCATGGCATGTGTTGAAAAGGATACAAATATCATAGCATTGTTCAAGACTGTGACCTTTGTTTCTTCCAGAGTGTATATGTCTCCAGCAGAGTCTTGGTTTTTCATGATTAAGATCCCTTTGTTCAGGAACTAGAAAATGCTCTTGAACAACACTTCTGCTTCTGAACCAGTACAGTTAACTAAGACACATTCAGAATAACTGTCTTACATAAACAGAGGCAATATATAAGCAACTATCATTTGTTCTCATCAGCTCAAGTTCAGATACAACTATTGTTGGTTCGGCCTCTCTCTATATAGAATCTACATATCACATCTGTATAAACATCTCTAATTTAACACGGAACCTTCTCACCAGAACCACAATACTACTAAGCAATTGACCACATCAATTGTCATGGAAGTCAGATTAACTAAGCAGGCTATTCACCATAGAATTGTCTACTTATCATAGGATACTGTGGGTCTCTGGTACTAAGTTTCAGACAATACCAGAAAAGAGGATACTGAAATTTAGGAGATATCAAGAACAGTGAATAATAAACAATAAATTAAGCAGCTTTGAACGTCACCTGGAAAATCTCCCTTGTAATTACTTTGATATCATGTCACTTACGAAAGCGTTCTTTTAAAGGCGTGAGGTTTTGCCCGTGTCCTGAACCAAGAGCTTGGTGTAATTTTTGAATGTATTGACACCAATTTTTTTATTCTTCAGGGAAAACACATAAACCTAGTACACAAGAACCAACAGTTAGATCATGACGAACAATACTACTTTTACCACAGTAAATAGCTTCATGGTTTACCTGACCAGAGTCACGACCTCATTTCCTTCTACTCATAGTAAGCTCTTCCCTTTTCATGCCAAATTGGTTCTTCAACGGCGGCAATAATGTCAAACTCACAATCTGAAATTATGTAGTCTCAAACCTCCAGCAGTTGCATCAATATTTTTCGAGCTCTACAAGAGCAAAAATTGTGGCAAATTAAATACCGCTGGCAAAACCATATATACACATGTGGGAACCAAAAGTTGCTCGGAATGATCAACTACATTATGCATAGAAAAATCAAAACATATCCTAATAAACAGAAAACTAATTCTACAGTGGATATATATTTCTATCATTATGAGTATAAAGTTTCAATATGAACACCGACGCTAAAAAAAAATTACAAGTAAACATAACTCACTCCAAACCACAAGCTAAAGTAGTAGATTATACCGTGATATATAGAATTAGACGAAAAGAAACCAGAAAGAGACATATACCTGTGTGAGTGTGAAGCTGCGGAGGTCTTATGGTGACCCAAGTGTAGGGAGTTAACAAGGGAGATAGGAGTGGGAGGAAGCTTGAATTTCGTCTGTATTCTCAGCAGGAGGAGCTGCTCATAATCAAGAAATAGCAGCAGGAATATATAAATCAAAGTTAGACAATGTTATGACACGATTTCAAGATTAAATGTACAAAAGGTTATATTAGGATTGAGTCAATTAGTCACATACCGTCCACAGTTGATTCTTGATGAGAGATGTCACCAGCTTGACCCGAAACTATTTGAGACGCGCCCGCTGCTTCCTCCATTTCTCGCTCATCGTCTTCATGAATATTTGTGATAATAAGACGGCACATGTTTGATCTTGTAGAAATCTTCTCCTCCTTCCCCAACCCTACTGCAGAATCTTCTGGGCATCCAGTCAATCGAGAGTTCCTTGAGGGTAATAATATCCTGAAGCCCATCCGGAACTTCCACCAGTTTCATGCAGATCTCAATTTTCAATCTGCGAAGACAAGGCATGGCTCCTCTCTCCACCTTCCACTCCTTCAAGGAATCCAAACTCCACAGGGTAAGAGATTCCAGCTGAGGAAAGCCTCCTTGAGAGAAAACCATGCTTTCTGATCTGATAGAACCACGCCAGAGGCAAAGCACCCTTAACTTGGGCAGCTTCTCCAGTACTTCTATCTGGTCGTCCCTCAGATGTGTAAATTTGAGTGTTATCTTGGTGAGGTTTGGATAGCCCAGGAGCTCTCTTGGTAGCTCTCTCATTTCTCCATGCAGTCGCAGCTTGTAGAGATAAGGACACCTTAATACTATATCTCTTGGTATGTTAGTATCGGATCCAGCTAACGATAACGACTGAAGATGCTGATATGTCACATTTCTTGATATCAACACGTCATTCAATTCTTCCCACTCACTAGATTTTGATGCACACATGCCAAGTTTTCTGAGCTTGGTTAACTCAACAAAATCATTCAAATCACACCTGTCAAGTGATATATTCACCAACGTCTGCAAATTACACAGCCTTGATAGTGACTCTTTCTTAACCCTCGAAAAATAAGCAGGTAGATACAAATGCCTCAGTTGCTCCATATTACAAACCACACATCTGATTTTGGAATTCCCAACCCAATAAGAACCCAAGTCTAGAGTTTGCAAAAGTACCAAATTAGATACTGATGATGGCACCTCATCAAATATACTATTTTTCAAACTCAGAAACCTCAAATGGACTAGATCCCCAATTGTTTTTGGTAACTTCCTCCCAGGGCCAAGGATATTTTCAAACTTCAAGACTCTAAGCAATTTGAAGTCATTGAATATTGATCGCATTACTTTTTTGTTCAAGATACTCCCAAGGCTCCCACGGCTAAAACATAACATGGACCTAATGCGGTCATCTCTTCCAACCCTACTACTGAACTCCTCCTGTTTAAGTTCACTGATCAAATAAATGGCAAGTCTTCGAAACTTACCGTTTAGTCTTGTACCGGATACCATGCCCACAGAAAAGTCAACAACATCAAGAAAACTTTCCTCTTTAGCCTTTTGCAAGCACAAGTCTCGCATAAGATCATGAAGACGACACGTTTTCACCTTCCCACTTGAACCGTAGTTTACCACTTGAACCATGGATCTTTCTACCAGTTCAACTAGCCAACTATATGCTTCATCCTCCATTATTTCAACTGAGCCATGCATATCTGATGTTGAAGTTATAAACCCTTCGGCAATCCATAATTGACTCAATCAATTAACAGATATCTCATGATCCTCAGGAAATTGGGCCAAGTACAGAAAGCAGAACTTTAACTGAGGTGGTAAATCATCATAACTCAATGCCAAGACACCTGCTACACCAGAATCTTGACCTGTGTTTTCTCTTTCAAGGACATTTGTGCCTCTCATTATGTATTTATCCACACTTCCACTTACTAACTCCCACTCCTCAACTTTCTCTCGTCGGCTTAAAAACCCGGCGAGCACACGGATAGCCAATGGCAGACCTGAGCAATGCCCGAGCATCTTCTTTCCTAATTCTTTTTTGTTTTCATTAATAACTGAGTCTGGAAAAAAAACCCAATTATCATATTAGTTTCTTTCTTGTAATTGTTCATTTATCAGCATAAAGCAAGTTTCCAGAGTCAGTAAGAGGGAGATAATTTAGCCATTGCTCCTTGCAAATTGCAAGTGCTATACATATCTAACCTATACAATATCTCTATATTGAATCATTGATGTAACTAGTGCCTATAAACTTTCCACCTTAATAAAGCTAGGAAAGTATAGAACTATAGATAGAAGTTTAGTTAGGTGGGGAAAACAATATATATACCTGTTTCGTCTCTTCCAAACATAGCAATCTTTTGAAATAGTTCCCAGCTTTGCTCTCCATCTAGTGGTTGGGGTTGGTGCATATGATCAATTCCGGATGCAACTAAGGCAACTTCTTTCTTGCGCGTAGTGAGTAACATCCGGCTCCCTGTTTCTTCATTGATTGGGAATCCAGCTTTTATCGAACTCCAAGCATCTTTAGTCCATATGTCATCAAGAATCACCAGACATCTCTTTTCTCGTTGGATTCTACAAACCTCCTGTGCTATTTCATCCTTTTTCATTTTGGAGATTTCTTTCCTTCTCTCTGTAGTTGGGGAAGTCAGTTTAACTAAAATCTCTTCCAGTACATCTTTTCCTTCCCATTGTTGAGATATACAGACCCAAGCAGTACAATCAAAATGACGCTTAACGACATTTTGGTGAAAAACCTGTTTTGCAAGAGTGGTTTTTCCGGAGCCGCCCATCCCCCAAATGGAAACAACAAGGTGACGCTTTCCTTCCCTCACCAACTCCTCCACCAGTTTACCAGTGTTTTCCTCCAACCCAACAATATGACTTTCAACTTCATGACCATATGTTAGCCTCCGATCTCGTCGCCTCTTAAAAGCTTCAGCTCTTTCACTCGCACTTGTTTGCCTGATGTTATAACTTTGCAAACTCGACCTCAGATGAGAGAGTTTGGTCATAATATCCTCAATTTCGGACCCGATCTTGTATCGATGAACTCCTTCCTGAAAGATGCAGGCAAACCTTTTGAGAACAATCTTCACAGTACCTCCTCTCCTCCTGATAGCCACTTTCAAGGCAAAAGATTCAATGACATCCTCCAAATCATAAGCAACATCTCTGATCTGCTTCACCAAGTTGCGTATCACTTCCTCGTCTCCAGCTCTTGAATCGGCATCTTTCAAGAAGGCACCCATCAATTGTAGCTCGCCCTGTGCCAGCTCAACTTGATTGCCGACTCCACTCAAGAACTTCCCTTGCTGAATGATGAACTCTCCGAGGGGCTTGATCCCTTCAGTCACAATTGCAACAACAGCTTCAGCCATCTCTCTCTCTCTCTCTCTCTCTCTCTCTCTCTCTCTCTCTCCCTCTGTTTCTTTCAAATTTGTGAACTCAATCTTCTTACGGATGGAAAACAAAAGCTCTTATACATGCAAAGATTCTACATCCAATAATGTAATATTGTGAACGGTGAAGATAATGCTGAAAGGTGGAGCAATCCGGCCCCAACTGGTCTCTTTTTGGCATTGCAAACTTTACGTACAGTGGAATCTGTCTTGCCACTCATTCAAGTTATCTTGTTATCTTAACGGACTCACCAGCTTTGGAATCAATCATCTATCTCCAGTTTACTTTCATAAAGTTTGATATATTGGACCGCACTTTTCTTCTTCAATCACCAGAGAATAAGCCCCTAATAACATTTCCTTTACAAGCTATGTTTACCTCTGGTGTACGTAAGCTGCAGCCATGACATATGTATTCCACTAAATAATGTTGAAGATGAATAGAAAAATTAAAGAACCAAATTTTTATAATAATGTGACCAATAATAAGTCAAACATATAATTTATTATATGTAAAATATATATCAGTAAAAGAGAAATTAAGTACACCCAAACTGAAAATATATGGAGGGAATATCTGGTATGGTGGTAAATATGTACCTGCAGAGTGCAGATTTATATAAGCATCAGATAAATTTTTATAATTCCATTTGTATGTTAAGGATCAATTACAGTATAATATGCTTAGCCACACAAACTGTAACTTTCAAGCCCCCATTTGTATATTGAGGAGGTCGTGTAACATATCTAATTTTCTAAGTTTTCGCTTTTCTTTCGAATCTGTCAGATAGAGTCTAACAAGCTTACAGCAAACATTTTCTCTGGAATCATCTTCGTTCATAGTAAAAGGTGTAGGCGTGCACGTCAAGAATAGCATCCAGATTGTGACAAAGGAAGATTAAATTCAACAGTACGCAAGTCGATGGCATTGGCATTTGGCAAGGTACCTGATGCACCATTGCTTTTTTGATTTCGTCTGGTGCCTTTTGTTAATTTCGGAAGAAGAGACTGATATCTCGTCTTTGTATATGAAGGTCATGCACTTGCCTACCTACATTAACGAAATTTGATATTGTGACATATAATCTTTAAATCAATCATGCAACTTCATCCAACAAACGAACCACTCGCTAATGAACTAAAAATAACTAGAATGGTACAAGAACTTGAGTTTACACAGGATCTCCTTGTACTTGTTTTTCAAGTTCATAGATACTCCATTAGTTTAGAAGAACAAGTGAGCTGTCTGTCAAATTTTGGAAAACACTAACATCCAGAACATAGATTCTCCCGATCTTAAAGACATGACAACAATTGGTCTCTTGGCTGCGTAGGAATGAAGACAGCATTAGATGGAAAGACCTACAGAGTACAGAGTGCTAGCTAGTTAACTACTGCTTATGCCAAAATGAAGTTCTTTCACTTGATCACCACCACTTCAATTACCTGTTCTCTTCGGACGATCCCTAGAAATCAGGTGCTGCTTTTAATGCGAGGTGTACAACCTAAAGTTGATTATGATATCACCTTGCGCTAATTTCAATACTGTCGTCCTAAATGAACAGAGACAAGAGTTTGGTGTACTAAGGCAGATTTTGATGCCGGTTGGTTGGTTCAGGATTCAACTAATCACCTGTTGCATAACTATCTCGGTTGTTCTAAAAGGAAACTTGGAGGATTGACTCAACCTGGATTTAGACAGGCATATCAGACATATCCATCTATTGTCAATTTGCAGCAGTCTAGAACTGCTGTTAAGGCTAAAACATAAAGTTAATCATATGATATCAACTCCTCTATGGTTCTAGCATGGAGCTTTCTACAGAACTCCTATAGTCCTGCATATATTCATTTTTGAAAAGTCCCAAAACTCATTTTACTTCTATAGAATTCTCTTTGATTTTCCTGAAACAGAGTAATGAATTTCAAAACGCTAAAATCAAGTTAATGGAGACGAGTAAAAGTTAGAAAAAAAAAAGTCATCGAAGAAGAAAATTTTCGTAACAAAGAGTAGTGGGAGATTCACCTCAGCCGGCAACTCAAGTGTCCCAAACCACCTTCTCACTCCAAAATGCACTGCACATTCTCCCTTGCTGTACCGCCTGTACCAAAAAGATTCAAACCTTTATTCTGATAATAGTTTAAAGTATTTATCTAACAAAATCAATTTACAGTGGGAGCAAAAACTCAGCAATAAGCATAACGATTAACATCATTTAACAAAGGAAAATATAGGCCTCCTAAATTCAAATGAACTAAATTATATTATTTAATTTCTGGTTTTCTCTTGTACAAAAGAAAGTAAACACAAGATGCTACAGCAGTGGTCACATAGAATAGAAAAACAGAACATTAGAACAATCCTGCTACGAGGAAAACAAGTCATTACAACACTGTGATCTTTTGTGAAGGCGATATGATGGAATAGCCAACATGTTATCCGGCGACATGTTATCTGAAAGTTCCCAATCAAAGCAATGCACAAGCTGTGCCAGCACTAACTGGACAACCGTTAGGCCTAGTTGAATTCCAGGGCAACGCCTTCGTCCAAAGCCAAATGGAAGGAGCTCAAAGTGGTTTCCCCGAAGATCTATGCCCATGAGCCTCTCAGGTATAAACTTCTCTGCTTCAGTCCTGAACCATGTAGCTCCACTATCATCTTCTAGTATGCTTAGTACGTAGAATGTTTCCAACACCAATTACCAGTTTAAACTTGTCCACAAAATTTTCTACTGCTTGATGTATCTGAAAGTTTAGTAGAAACACCTTTCCTAGTTCATTACATATAAACTTGAGGAAAGCTGGGGAATGAACTAGTGCCAAACCGTTCAAAGACGAAGACACTCTTTCAAACAAAATGATTCGAAACACTATATTAGTATAATTTGGAATCCGGTTTGTTCACCAGTCCAAAAATTTTAATACTATACGATCAGAACAATAATGCATGTTAGGTATTCCATTATTAAGCCTATTTAATTTTGTTTTTGTCCATGAGGAAACAAACAGGAAGTTTAACAGAATTCTCTTGCATCTGTCAGATCACAACTTTGACGGACTTGTGAACCATCTCCACCTGAATGAGATGCAGAATGTTTTCTGGCCCATCAGCCAACACTAGAGAAACTCGATATTTACTAGTTCTGAGTTTCGTCTTGGCCCTTTACTTTGCCTCTGAGCATGTCAGTGAAGTTTCCCCTCATAATGCGCTGTAATCTAGTATCCTCTGCTGGTGGCGGTGGTGCAGACTTCGAGGATTCAACTGGCTCTGGAAGTGGCTCAACATTAACTTTCTTTCCCAATAACCCATCTTCACCAAAGAAACTAGTCACAGAGGAGGCAAGTCCAGCACCCATCACCTTACTGATGGTCTCAAAAGTTCCACCAGATCTTTCCTTCATTATTATTTCTAGGGCTTCCTTGTGTACTGGATCCAGTGCATCCGAGTCTTTCAATAAGTTCTGTATGGTAGGTAGGAGGTAGTCACGTACACTGGTTGCTGAAATATCTGTACATTAAACACTTGAATCATTAACACATTGTAAGAGACGAGCGCATATTAATTTACATTTACTTTTCTTTCTAAATAACAGAGAAAGCAATACAAACCGCAGTCACTATAAATCTATAATAGTATGCCACAACACTTTTTTTAATAATTAACTCAAAACTAAGAAACATGTTTTAATAACTTATGGGGTCATTGCCATCTCAAAAACGAAAGCCTAGGAGCCTAAACACAAATTTGCTTGCTTCATAGGTTCTGCAAAAGCTAGTATCTTAAATCAATTATTATTATAGGACAAATAAACTAGTCGAATAATAGACTTAGCTTTTGATTTCATACTTGGAGTATCTGGTATATGTCCATATACTCAAAGTTCATCATTGAGGAAAACTCATTTGTGTCACGGAAAAAAAGGTTTTGGTCAACCATCTGGAACAACCAACAAAACAATTGACACACTTGAGTAATTGTTGGTAACAAAATATTGTAGGGACATAATGTCAGGAATTGGACAAGAAAATGTACTACAAAATACAAACAAAAACCTAGTGGGCATAAATGATTGATGTTCCAGTTATATCACAGAAAATCATTAAAATTCTTGCCAGTATCTATGACATCAAGTTTTCCCCTGATTCCCGAATGCCCAATTTTTCAAATGGTTTCAGCATGTGACCTTTGAAAAGCTAAGATAAGCATGCATCTTCTCATCTGTCTAGGGGATCAATTCTTACCAAGTATATACTTAAAGGTGTGGATTTCATCAATTTGATAAATGCACAAGAACATTTTCAAATATGAGAACTGTTAACCATTTAGTCATCAGAATGGAGAAACATTTTATTGGGAAATCGATGAAGCAGCCTTTAGCTGGCTGGAAAATAAATATCCTATTTGGAAGCCTAAAGCTAAGCCCAACCTTTTCTGGTGCAAAAGAAAGTCTCCATGGTAGTTTAAGGGTCTTGTCAAGTTAATGAGTTCATTTTCAGTTACAAGAATAATTCTGAGTCTAGAGTTTTAAGAGTCTTTAGATGTCTTATAATTAATAAGTTAGCAGTTACAGTTCTATGGTATTGTAGGAGTCTAAGAGTCGTCTTTGAAGCTTATAAGTATGATTATCTATTATACTTTCAGGGTAGATTGGAATGAATTAAAAAGTATCTTTTGAAGGCTGTGCCTTGTTATCTCTCCCCTGACCTCCCTCATTCCCTTTCTCCCTTCTAAACCTCTCTCTTTCTCTCTTATACTACCCTTTCCTGCATCATAAATGATATGCTATGGAATGAAAGGACCTCAAGGAGAGGAATATCAATAACAAATGAGGGGAAAAAAATGCCATAGAGAAATCAATCCCATCTTAGGACTTCTTCACATGTGGTTTGGCTAAAAAACATGTTAGCATATAGAAGATGCATACCTGTTGCATCTAAAGCACGGATCGCTTCACAAAATGCATTTGCTCTCTCACGACGACGCATCATGTCACTAGCAGGTAGGGTGCCTGTAAGGTGAAAGATCTTGGACAAAAGATGTATATATTGTTAAAGAAAACCGAATTCTTCAACAACTTGGCAGTGGTCTAAAATAACAGTACAATCAAGTAAATAATTTGTGACAATATCTGGAACATGCTCTTTAAAAGAAAATATAATAATTTCTCCGGGCTGTATGTTGAGGATATAATCTTTAAGCCTATCTGTTGCATGAGGCACAGCAACTACTAATGCATGAACCACAGCAATGGTAGCTTCATGGGATCCATCCTCGAGAAAAGCATCCATCTGAACACGTATCTTATCGACAATCTGGTAAAAACCAAATCTGATCAGCAGGATATACATACACTGTTCCATTAAGATACCCAACAGAAGGAACAAAATGCAAACCATATCATTTTTAAAATGTTGGGCGACAGCTCTAAAGGCAACTATGCTTGCATACTTCACACTCAGGTTCTGGTCGGAGCCCAGAGTTACTAGGGCAGGCAATATATTAGTAGATGCAACTTTTGCGTCAATATATGGAACCTATGATCAGCAAAGTCAATTAATTAATTGGTTGGAGGTCAGAAAAATAAAGATGAGGATGCTCAAAGAATGGCTATACTTACAATAACTTTCAGCAGATTGGCCGCATTGATTTTCATATCTATGTTGGAGCTGACAACCATTTCCCAGAGTATATTAAATATCATTCCATGATGAATCTCAAATGTGCTGCATTAGCAGAGCAGCCCATCAACAACACAATACGATGTAACAAATAAGTTTAATAAGGTTGTTACTTTACCAACCATAAGAAGCGGACAGCATCAACAATCTCAGTATTGCACTTTGACGACTGATTCCCCACACCTTCAACTAATAGCTTTCTCAAGTACTCCACTAATTGTTCATGCTTGCTCGGGTCACCCAAAACTCCAGCCAAGAGAAGAGGTAGGATGCACATAGTAGCCAGTCTCTTAGCCACAGCAGTCCTTGGCATCAAACCTGTTTTATGCAGCAACGATTAAAATTGACACAAAAATGTGAATGCATTTCAGAAAATGTTGTTTCTTACTACCTTCAATTTTGGAATGGCTTGCTGCTGGAAAATATGTCAACTGAGCCTCTTCCCCAATGGCTACAAAGAATATAGGCAGCATTATATGCGTCAAATAAGAATCCCCGTAGTGTTCAGATACAGCCAACAAAAACTGCATCAGGAACATCTAGATTAGGCATAAGAACCACTTAAATAAGCAACAGAAACCAGCAATTATGGAAAAAGTACCCTGGTGATTCGATTTCGCAAAGTATCTTCTTTTGGAGGTAGCAAGCAGGCAAGCTGTATTAAATCGGGTAAGCAATCAACATGCAACCACTCGAAAGCAGGCAATTGAACATGTCCCCTACCCACATGATAAAATTTATCATCAGCAGATATAAAAAAATCAACCTTTGCTAGTTAGGTTACATTGTCTGAAACCAAAAGCCTCAATAAAATTTAAAAAATAAAATGAAAAAAAATACATTGACCAAAAAAAAAAAAGAAAAAAAAATAAAGCTTACCCAGCATACAATTCAAGGAAAGGTGTAGAAAATATTTTTCCAGTTGTTTCAGGATCAGAAGACAATGGGGACATCTCAATTGCTTTCTGGTGCACAGAGGGAAGCATTTCCAGTAGCATTCGTAATAAAACATCAACATTCCAGCGTTCTCGTTCTCCTAACACACGAAAATGCGACTCCACAGACCCCTCAACCCCTGAAAGTGGAGGACAGCGCTGCAATATCACAAAGATGTAAATAGAACAGTGTCCTATCAAATAAAGTGAATGAACAAAAAAAACGCAAATCATTTAAATAGAGTTCTAGCATACCTCAGCAGAGCTCAATATATGAGAGAGGAGAGCTCTCAAAACATGGTCTAATTTGTTACCCCATTTGAGTACTGCAGGGACTAATTCTTTCAGTGTAGTTTCCACCACCACTCCAGAAGGATCACAGACCAATTGGAACATCAATTCCTCAACCTACAAATACAGTGATGTAGTATAAAATTGGACACACTTTTTGTGTTTTACTTCATGCATTTGTCTTTCTTGTCAATCATCAATACTATGATAAAGAGGTTAGTCTCCATTCCCTAGACCATGTGTTAAGCCTGTTCTAGAGCTTACATTGTAGCCATTTCTGTCAAGTCAGAATTCCTCTCCATAAGAGCCTCTGAAGCATATTAGTGGGGCTGACCTTGAAATATTTGTCCATATTTGGAAAGAGTGGAAGCAGCAATGCAAGATTATGTACAGCAGCCTCCCGGACAACAGTTGCAGAATCTTCTATGAGTTGTTGAACAATAGACAAGATAAGAGAATCACGGATCTCAGGCCGAACAAATTCTGCTAACTCTCCACATGATTAAGCAACTAGCAACCTGCGTTCCTCATATGTATGATTTATCTGTAACCAAGAAACAAAAGATAAATTTACTAAAATAGACTGAATGGTTCCAAATTCCCTACAAAATTGAATCCCAAACTTACTTGCTCCCAACATTGAGGAAGCAATTCTGTTTCTGTTTTCATCTCTCCTACATTCTGAGCAAGGCTGACGCATGCCTGAAATGCATGGCTAAATTTAGTAAAGATTAAAATAATATTCAAGCCATAGAACAAGAAGCACTTAGAATGTCCTACATCCATTATAATTCTTCTTTGCTGCTCATCTGGACGTTTGATTAGATTAAACAATGTGTGGGTCAAGGAATCTCGAGTACTGCTCTCTGGATGGCGCTCAATAGCACACATGATCAGAGGAAGTAGCTCCTGCGATCACAACACCAGATCAGTCAAAAACAAACTAATGATAAATTTCATCAAGAGTGATATCTAGATATATGTATATAGCTACAACAATATATTATATTGTCATAAAAAATTATGTATAAACCTCACGGTGGTTGATTAGAACATAAGGAACAATCTTTGGTAAGGCATCAGCAAGGATCTGAATGGTCTCTAGAGCCTGTCAAAGTATAAAGATAAAAATTACATGTAGGAAACAGCAAGGTACCAAAGGTTTAAATTCAATTTATTGAAGATATGATAATTAGACTCGGCCCATCCAAAAATAAGAGAAAATGGGGTGTCTCGGTGTTAACTTCAAAAGAATCAGCCCTTACATATCTCCACCTAATCTTGGCAAAAGAAAAGAAAAATATTGATGCGTGAAAAGACACGAGAATAAGTATAAGAAACTTGCCCTTTTCTCTGAAATAGTTTCAGCACTATGATCCTCTGTTGTTAGATGCAACATGCCAGATGCAGATGGTTCAACATTTTGTTTGGAGACAGTTTCACCATTTATCAAGGCACTACTACCATTAGAAGGATTTACTGAATCTTCTTCTGACACATCCTTAGGTATAATTAGGTTGTCAACAGCATCTAGTGATTGATCAGCTTTTTCCACAATTTTTGTTATAGCATCAACTGAATGCTGTATTATACTTTTCTCCTCATCCATGACTACAACCTTTTCTTCCATCTGCATAGACCCTCTCCCAGCTTGGGTGACATCTACATAATCAGGAGCATTTGCAATATTGGATCGTAAAATTTCTAGTTCCATCTGCAGTGATTTCACCTCTTCTTTGTATTTTTCCAATGCCAGGGATTGCACATGATCAATATCAGTGGCTACCATGTTTCTTCCCAAACGAGATCCTTCAATGCGCATTTTCAAAGCAGTGACTTCAGCTCTACAATCATTGAGTTCCTTTCTTTGGTGCTCTACGGACTGCTTCAAATCTTGGACCTGAATTAAAGGTGAGTTATTGTTCCTTAAATGTCTTGATTGAACAGCATATTAGTAAGCAGATTGCAGAGTAGTAAGGACACTTACAAGGTTCTCTTTGTCTTTAAGGTCCTTCTGAAGAGACTCCAATGATTTGTTAAGTGCACTTATTTGTCCTTTAGCCATATCTTTATTTTTAACCAAACACAGCTTTTCATAATTGAGCTTCTCATTTTCTTCCAACAACGACTCATTTTTCCGGAGCATGGAAATTTTCTCCTGCATGGATATAAATCTTTATTTATAATAACTTTAGGATAGACACATAAGAAGTAACTAAATACAAAAACAAAAGAAAAAAATAGCTGTGTGTATATATATGTATACAATAGATGTAGTAGCTAACTAGCTATCATAAAGCATAAGCAATGTGACTTCTAACTACAGTCGAGAAACAGCAAGCATTTAATGTACTTTGATTGACCACACATAAGTTCGATAACAAGGTTTGAAGCAATTGCAAAGCGAAGAATAAGGCCAAAAATAGTTTAAGATTTTCAGATTGTTTAGATGCAATTAGTTTTTCATTACCATATTTCAATAATAAAGCCTTGTTAGATGCAATTAATTTTTCAGGCAGTTTTGATTATGTAGTGCTCCTTTTTAGTCCATTGTATGATATATTTTATTGATAAGGGCAATAAAAAGGTGAGGAAAGAAAAGCAAACACCAACAAAGGATTTCTTAATTTCTGAATGCTGCATGCCTGCACACTTTAAACACAATCAAATAGGAGGGAATGGGTGTATTTGCCACACCACCCACCACATCAATCTTGGGAAGTCAATATATTATACATATGTGCTCCCTTGGTGCAAAAAACATGTGACATGCCACAGCCAGAAGCAGAAAAGCAGAAACAAACGGAAAACTTGAAGACTTTCTCCAAAAAGTATGGGAAAGGGAGAATATAAGTGACAGATTCTTTCACCAAATATAACAACCAAACTCATATTTCAATAACTGAGCCTTGTGCTCCCGAGGCCGAAAGCATATAAATTACAAGCCACATACCCCTGAAATGTAAGTGGGTTATCAAGAATTTTAGCAACCTGCCTACATGCTAGATAACATGTTTTGAAAAATACCTCAGCAGCCTCTGTAGTGGATGAGAGATACTGATAATAATAATGTCGCAGGGCATCTGGTACACATGCAGGTAAGTTTTGCCAAACATCTAGATTCTGGTCTGTGACCTGGGGAGAAAGTAATTAGAGGGCAAGGAAGAAGACTGTTAAGATTAGTTAAACAAGGTAAAATAAAATGTTAAGCTCAGTCACACACCAAAAAAAAACTGCCAAAAGTACCAATGTCACCTGATAAAAAGGTTTATCAAATGTAATGGGTTTCAAATGCAAATCATTATGGCCTTAAACATACGAAGCTAAATCGTATTGAAAAACTTCTAAAGATATTTGATTTATTCTATTCGTCAGAAATTAAGACTGCTTTTTTAATAACTTTAATCGACTAGAAAATAATCTATTATCAAAGAACTGTAACTGGAAGCAGTTTCAACAAATGACATACGAATTAGTCACTTGATAAACTAATAATGTTCAACCAAAATGAGGATAATAACAAATCAACAGTAAAGCCAGTGTGGATTGTACAGTAGATGTAGCAGTGGTGTTTGGGGGGTGTACAGCTTACCACCTATAGTAGATAATGCAACTTGCTAGTATTCTACAGGATTCTCATAACTAGCCATCATAAATTGATAAGCGATGAATTATCAAAAACTTTGACCAAACATTATAAACTTTTGGATGCTCTTCCTCTCTGACAAAATCGCTAGAATCTTATTTGTCACTTGAAAACATTGACATAATACGCATACTAGCAAGATGAATTATGTACATTCACAAAAAGAATTACACTGTAAGATGTCTTGATGCAATAGCCAGACCTTAAAAAGAAATACCCTATTTGGAAGGTCAAGACTACGCCGATACCTATTTTTTTCAAAAATGATGTCCTCATTGATACTCTAAAAGTCCACAGTATCTGGACATATGAACAAATACGCCAAAAGTATGGATTTTAGTCTAGTATAAATACACTGAATTTAGGTACTTCGAGGGAATCTTGTTTAATGAGTGTAAGTACAATTAAACTGGAACAGTCAAAGTTGAGTTTTCTTGAACTCCTTGGTGCCTTTCCCCTCAACAAGCCTCCCTCTAGTTTCTATTCCATAAATTTCGAAATTACAACAGCTACATCACTGGTTTTATAGCTCTGCTCTACATTATATTTTCTCCGATGCCAACGACAACACAACATACAGCAACAAATTCAATCAGTTTAGTCTACTAAAGTTGATCCAATAAACATGTGGTGGCATAAATAAAGCAGTCATCTCAATAAAATACCTCTTCGAAAAACGTCAATGCCGTAAGCCGGTAGCCTGCTGTAAGCAAATACTCCTTGACAGCACAGTTGAGGTCTCGGCGCTCATTATCCTTCAATGGACCTAAATCCGAGAAGGACACATCTGTCTTCTGCCGGTGACATTGCTGTCCATTATTTCCACCCGCATTCGACTCTGCATAGTTCAATTTCAACCAATCATTACACAATCAACACCTTT
This sequence comes from Argentina anserina, assembly GCF_933775445.1. Taxonomy (NCBI): domain Eukaryota; kingdom Viridiplantae; phylum Streptophyta; class Magnoliopsida; order Rosales; family Rosaceae; genus Argentina; species Argentina anserina. The sequence goes on along the minus strand of NC_065878.1, from coordinate 8,943,640 downwards.
CGATTCCGATTCCGATTTCATCAAGCATCAATGTAATGTTAGAGAATATAAAATCAAGAAGAGATTACTACCGGCGGATTGAGTTGCAGGTGAATCATCGGCTTCCTTCTTCTCCACCTCCACCTTGAGTTTCGAGATGTCCTCCTGCGCCAACCGGAGCTCGTACTCCGTGATTGCTAGTTTTTCTTCGACGGATTCTTTCTCGTGGAGCAAGCTCTAAGGATCGGCGACGCGGAGAGTGTTGAACTTGGAGATTTGATCGGGCGGGAATTGGGAGTGGTCGGAGAAGAAGGTCTTGAGGCGGATGGCCTGATCGTCACGGCCGTCGTCGAGAAGCTCGTGGAGGAGCTCGAACGCCGTGAGGCAGTAGTTCTCTTCGAGGAGGAAGTTGACCACGCAATTGCACAGCGACGACTTCTCCACGTCCATCGCTACCCCTCCCCTTCGTCGTCTCCGATCTTCAACACGGCAACAATGACGACGGCATTAGAGACGGAAATGCAATCGGAGGAGGAGGATGAGATCGGAGGGTGGTGATGAGAGAGAGAGAGAGAGAGAGAGAGATCTTCTGGTGAAGGAAGGCGGTGCTTTGCTCTGCTCTAGTCTCGGTGTCCTCCTCCCACATTACACAACGGGAACACGCCCAAAGATCAAAGCGTCGTCGTTTTGAAGTTTTGATATCAGAATTCTTTTTGGGAATAATAGCTAATTTGGTACGATTCAGCTCAGTGTCAATTTGTTATCATAACTTTTATTTCTGCCAATTTACTACCCTAAGTCTTCATAATTAACCAATTTGATATCTAAAGTATTAATTTTGCTAATTTGTTACCCTATATTTTTAAAATTAACTATTTTGTCATCATTTTGTCATATGAAATTTTCAGTTCTCCTTAATAAATATTAGATTTGAAAATCCAAATAAACAAATTGGTCAATCTTGAAAATCCTAAAGTAGTAAATTTTGCTTAAGGTTAGTAAATTAGCAAAATTAATACTTTAGAATTTAGGGCTTAGTGTTAGTAAATAAATAAATTGGCATGTTTTGTAAAGCTAGAGTATCAAATTTGCAGAAATAAAATCTAAAGTAGCAAATTGACATTAAGGTATATTTTAGGGTAGCAAATTGGCAATTATGATCTTCCGGTGAATCCATTTTGACATCTCGCATGTCGGGGTTGGGAGGTACACATGTCAAATATTTAACTAGGGTACAAAGAAAGACTGGGTGTTACGGAGGGACAGAGGATCACTCTTCCAAAGCCATATATATCTCTTCTCTCTCTCAAATGAGTAGCACAGACTGAAAGTGACGGCGCTCAAGGCCTAATTACAAGTTCCGTCTCCAACTCCACCACCGCTCATCTTATCCAAACCTCTCCACTCCAATCCCATCAGCCATGGCTTCTCAAAACTCAACCCCACGCGACGACGATTCGGTAATGCCAATTCTCTGAATCTAACCGAAACTCGATCCTATGTTTAGATTCTGAAGCTTTTTTGGTTTGTTGTCGCTGTCTGATAGGTCGTTTTGGTTGAAGAGGAATTCTGTTCGAGGATATTGACGTTGAACAGAACTCGGCAACTCAATGCCCTTAACTATGAAATGGTATGATGCCCAATGACTCCCAGTTGTTTTACTGTATTACTTTCTCGTATCATTTTCTGAGTTACAGTGTTGTTGGTTTCCTTTGGTTCGTATGCTTTTATTAGTTATATTCATACTGTTGTTTTTTACTTAGCTTGGCATTGTATGTTCTTGAACCGTATCAATTAGCTTACGGAAAATGCAAGGCATTAGTTAAATAAAAGAGATTAGCATACAGTTTAACAGTTTAATGGGATTTAAGATAATCAGAAAGTTTAGGGTTGAAGTTTAAGAATTTTTTCAAAAGCCGCCAACAACAGAATAGTTGTGTGGATTTAAATTCTGCTTCTTTCTCCTTGTCGAAATGTTCTGCTTTTACTTCGTTTCTGAATTGTCCAAAACATACACGCGACACAGAGTGTGGTATGACTGCTTAAGTTTAAAGAGAGATGGAAACTAGTGGGTTTACCCAGAGGGGCGATATAGGACTATATGAATAAGTGGTTTATATGTTCTTGTCACTTTTATGACAACAAGTTGGGATGTATCGAATCTTTTTTGAAGATTATTGATTGTCAACACCAAGGAGGGTTTATCTGAATGGGCAGGTTTTCTCCCATGTGGTATGGGGTACGTAATGAAACTATTTGTGAATATTTCCTGCCTCCTAGAGATCTTAGGTTCTGAAAGAGGCCACAGCTTCCAATACCCATCGGCAATTGTCAATATTCTATATTTGAAGTGGTCTGTGTATCATAGATAAAATTTGATGGTGAGTCTTTGCTAAGAAGTGCACCATGCGAAGTGAGGAAGATAGAGCTATGCTAAAGCGCGCCCTTTGAAAAAAACATTCCATCACTTCATCCGTAGGGTATACCTGTGCACCTATTATGTTCTGTTGATGAGTTTCTAATTTGTTAAGATTTTAATCATCGTGTTTAAAAGGTCTACCTCATATAAGAAAACCTTGAAGATTCCAGATAGATCTTTTAAAAGCATGATTTATCTTGAGCTTTTTACTGTATCGTATATTTCCTTTTTGTTTAGCATAATGTTTTTTTTTTATAACTAGACCCAATCTGCTTTTTAGAGGAAGATAAGGGTTTTTCAGTTTGAGAGAATTTGGTCAAATTTTTCTTGGTTGTTTGTTTTTGTAGATTTCTCGACTATTGGAACTTTTCCTTACATATGAGGGGGATGCTAATGTCAAGTTGGTGATTCTCAAGGTACTTTACTCCATTTGCTAGTTTCATTTATAATTTTTAACTGCTTTGGTCCAGATCTTCAGATAAAAATAACCTGTTTGAAAGAGAAACAAAAAAGCTTGTTGAAAATCATTTCTATTCTGAAACATTGGTCATATTACTGGTGGAATATTTCACGGCTTTTAGCATTAACTTTAAATAACTAGTGATCTGTGCTCACTTTGACTTGCATTTCAAGCTTATAGGCGTTGTGTTAGTTGATGAATAGTCAAGATTTTAGTTTAAAAATATTGGTTACCTCACTTCTGTAAGATCAGCTTTGTTAACTCTAGTGGAATTGACCGAAACAAGGTAATAAGTTTAGTGGGCTTGACTGGGACAAGGTAATACAAGATTAGCGGGAAAACCTATGATTTACAGCCCCAAGAGAAACTGAAAAGGAGACAAAAGTTTGAGCGCACATGGGGGAGAAACCCATAGTTTTATTATTTGGTGGCTAAGGTTACTGTGAGTTTTAGGGAGTAGGGACTGTATTTCTATTATGAAAGATATGTCAACTGTTGTGAGGTAAGCCTTCTAGAATGGCTTCTTTCTGGTTGCTGGTGTTTGCATTTCATTCTCAGCGACAGCATTTGCCCCTTGGATTACTTATCCATTCTTCATCTGTCTCTTGTCTCTGGCTCTCTCTCTCTCTCTCTCTCTCTCTCTCTCTCTCTCTGATGTTTCTTTTAAAAGAAATAAATTAAAGAAGATATTGTTTTTATAATAATATTTTGTCTTCAATATTGACTAGTGTTGGGTTTCCAGCCCATGTGTTTTTCCTAAGATGGTTTCTTAGAGTATGGTGTTCCGGTAAGGATAGGGAATCCTTATTGATGATGGTTTACTTGTAGAAGGAGGAGGCTTTATAGCCTACCACTATTAGGAATAGGATTCCTATTTGGTGAGGAAACATGTTTGTCCTTATGACTATATAAGGAGGGGTTATGCTCTAGGTTTAGGCATCACAGAGACAAAGAGCATAGTGTGTTCCATTCTCGGTTAGAGGGTGAGAGAGGGCAGAGAGGAGAAAGATATGAAGAGAAGAGAGTCCTTGTTTTCTTAGTCTTTCTTGTGTACCCATTATTAATATAGTGGAAGTGTGTTTCTGTCCGGTGGATGTAGGCAAAGCTATTTGCTGAACCACCTTAAATCTGTGTTCATGTGTTCTTTTCTTTGTGGTTGTTTCTCTTGGTTTGCTGTGCTTGTTCTGTTTCTCTGACTAACTTGTTGACCGATTCACTACAACTAGATTACTGCTGAATATGAACTTCTGCATTACTAACCCAGAATCACAACTGTTATCAATGTTTCAACTCAACCAAACAATTCTTTATCAGTTACTCCAATCATTATGAAACAGATGTCTAACAGTACTACCATTTCTGTCAGACTCGAGCATTTCTTGAAAGTTACCATGTTTTCCCCTTGGTGAGGTTGGTGACTTACATATAATTGTTCCAATCTTGCTCCCTTTGTGAGGTTGGTGACTTGCATATAATTCTTTCTTCTGTGTCATCTCCCAAGCCTGAACATGTATCCACTAATGTCAAATGGGATTTTTTTGGGTCAGTTGAGAGTCGTGAGTAAATATTGAAGTTACTTTGTGATGTCATAACTTATAAGCACTACATTTCAAGTCTGCGAAAACGGTGATAGTGGGGAGTACGCCATTACGATTTGCACTAATTCATGTTTTAGTTTGGCATACAATAAGCATGATGAAGCTTGGACATGTATCCACTAATGTCAATTGGGATTGTTTTTGGGTCAATCCAGAGTCATGACTACATATTTAAGCTACTTTGTGATGTCATAACGTGGCAGTGCCAGTATGTTATTATGTTTTTAACTGCATTAGTTCATGTTTTGGTCTGGCATACAATTTTTGCTGGAAGATTAGCAATGTGTGTTGGATGAATTGATAATGGAATGTGCATAATTCTGTGTGCCATCTATGTTTCTAGGGAAAAGGAAGAGCCTTCTGTGCTGGCGGTGATGTAGCGGCTGTGGTTCGTGATATTAATGAAGGTAGGAGTTCTTTATCTTTTCTTGTCTTTCTTTCTTTACAAAAAAGAATTGCAACACAGTTGTTATTTACTCGGTCCAAAGTCCAAACAAAAACTAAAAAGCTACCTCAGATGCAGTGTGTCAAGTTTCAACTTTTTTTTTTTCCTTCTGGTCATACAAGTTATGTTAGCTAACCCTTTCATTAGGAACCTGCTGAGTCTTATGAAAGTGTTGACTGCTTATTTATTTGATACCAGTGAGTTGCTGAATTGTGTTACATAGGAAATTGGAGATTAGGTGCACAGTTGTTATTTACTCGGTCCAAAGTCCAAACAAAAACTAAAAAGCTACCTCAGATGCAGTGTGTCAAGTTTCAACTTTTTTTTTTTCCTTCTGGTCATACAAGTTATGTTAGCTAACCCTTTCATTAGGAACCTGCTGAGTCTTATGAAAGTGTTGACTGCTTATTTATCTGATACCAGTGAGTTGCTGAATTGTGTTACATAGGAAATTGGAGAATAGGTGCAAATTTTTTCCGAAAGGAGTTTACTTTAAACTACTTACTGGCAACATACAGTAAACCACAGGTGATTTAGTTCAATTTACAAGTGTAGTTTTTTGATCAATTGTACTATGACCAGTGGTAGAACCGATATTCTTACCGTTGATGTGTATTTCCATTGAAGGTTTCACTTCTGAATGGAATTGTCATGGGAGGTGGGGCTGGTGCTTCTATCCATGGTAGATTCCGTGTTGCAACTGAGAATTCGGTAGGTTTATTTTAACTTTTTAATCCTATAATTGAAATTATTAAGTTTTATTTTCCATTCCTCAGTGCTATTGTGGTATGCAGTTCAGGATTTACACTTAGAATATATCTTGATTATTTGCTGCATCATATAAAGGAATTACAAGGCTGAGTCAATCTGTCATTCTAAGTTCTGGCTCATACAGAGCTTATTCTTATTATGGTTTTTGCAGCTTTTTGCAATGCCAGAAACAGCTCTTGGACTTTTTCCAGATGTAGGTGCCTCTTATTATTTGTCCAGGCTTCCTGGATTCTTTGGTAATGTTTGTTGTATCTTTGTTTTACTTGTGCTCTCAAAGAAATCACTTTCTTGGTTAAAATTGGAGAGCTGTTGTTTATTTTCTTATAGTTTCTGGTTGGTAAATGTGTCTATTTTACTTTGGTTGCTTGATTCGTCGCTGTAAAATCCAAACTTAGTGGATACCTTATTTACTTTGCATCTTCTCTCTCTTAAAGAACCCTTTTTTCTTGTAAGTTAATTGATGATTAAATAGTCAATTCACAGAAAATAACTTACAAGTATCACTGCTTAGTCATATCAGACTTCAATTTGGTGACTTAATAATGCAGCGTTTGTGCTATTTTTGGTGGCTGCTATGATATCCTATTCATATTCTTTTGCAATACATGCAGGGGAGTATGTTGGTCTTACAGGTACCAGATTGGATGGTGCTGAAATGCTTGCTTGTGGTCTTGCAACTCACTTTGTTCCCTCAATGGTATACCACCAACTATGTTTGGGTTTTATCTAATCCAATGATGGTGCAAGATAAACTGTTTGTTTAAGGACTAATGCTGTTTGCCCACTCAGTATTATAATTAGCATCAGTAGGAATTTGCTCCCTCTTTAGCTTTTAAATGCCAATATTGCAGAATTGCAATACACGTCAAACTTGGGTATTTCTCACTAAGAAGTATGCAGTGCATAAGTGTTATTATATTATGCTTATTATTATTTTTAGATCAGTGAGTGTTACTTTTGTTTATTTATTTGATAAACATGTCTTACTTCAAGTTATAAATATACATACAGTCAGATTGAGATAAGGACAGCCTTTTATAAAAAGTATAATTTATGGTATTTCATATATGTTTTCATCACTATGTACAAAATGTGGATGATTGACTCTATCTACAATTCCACATGTTGAAGGAGCTAATACGAGGTTCAAAAGTAGATAAATGTTAAGCTACATTGATTGATAGTATCTCTATAGTGCCATGTATCATGTATGCAAAACTTAAGTCCTAAAATGTATCTCACGATAACCTGACAATCCATTTTTATATAATTTCATGGTGAACTTCATTAAACTATCTGAATAAATAATCAATTTACCCCCAAGTAACTTAGTTTGTTACTTTTTTGAGTAATTCTTATGCGTTTGATTGATCAACAGAGTCTGTCTTTGCTAGAAGCAGCTCTATGCAAGGTAGATTCAAGTGAGTGTGCAACTATACAAGTGATTTTGGATCAGTACTCACAGCAAGCAGCTCTAAAAGAAAAAAGTGCTTATCACCGGTTAGTTTTTTTTGCCAATCACTCCTTTTGGGGTTTGTTCTTGTACTATTTGGACTTTATTTCAATTGCACTGGTAGCTCAAGACTTGTATCTTATTAATGTTGCTGATCTGCACAACTTCTATTCTGCATACAGTATATTTGCCAATGGAACACACATGTTCATATAGCCATATATATAGCTGTAATTCTGGGACAGGCTTTGTTTCTAGAGATCACAGTATGCTTAACATCAAAATTTGAAGCAAATTTCTTAAGTGCTACGTGTCTTGAAATTAATTGTTTGTATGTATGTCAAGGACAGTAACTACATCTATACGCTAGTGATTCAAGTTCAATAATTCCATTCCTGTTTCAAGTTCAATATATCCGTTGCATGTTAAGAAATAAGGAGCCTTTTAGTTAGGTCAGGTCATTGAAATGACTATTTGCTGTTAATGTCGAAGTCTCTACTTCTATTTGGTACAGGATGGATGTTATTGACAAGTGCTTTTCTAGAAGAACAGTGGAAGATATTTTATCTGCCCTTGTAAGTAGATGTTTGGATTTGAAATATTGAAAGTGTTAGTTTGATATTCTGTGCTAATGTTTCTCTTTTAAGTTTTTACTTTATTAGTTCTTTATATTTCTACTTGAGTACTTCTCTTTTAAGTGATTTCTACTTGGCCATTGATAAAATGTTGACAAAATGCTCTGATAACGCCTTACTTGCTATTAAGGAGGAGGAGGCTGCAAAGAGGGCAGATGCTTGGTTATCAACAACAATTCAATCTCTGAAAAAAGCATCACCAATGAGTTTGAAGATTTCTTTGAGATCAGTATGTTTCAAGCTTTATGTTTACAATTGATTTGTTCATTACCAAAATATTATTAGTAGTTTGTGTGTTTAAAGCATTTATGACAAAACTGCAATCCCTAAAACTTGAAAACTTTAATGGTAGTCTAAGAGACATGGTATGACAACTTCTGCTAATGAAACAGAATGTTTTTGTTTTGATTTTCATGCATAGCAGAAGAGCTAGATTACATGCACAAGGCATTTGGTATTGGGTTGCATTGTAGTAATTGTCTAAACAATGTAATTGCATTGAATTGCTAATGTTTTGTACTGAGTGATAATATTTCAAACTAGGATGCTTGATTGATCAACCATGTGTCTACATTGGGGATCCACCCTAGTCCAAATCTTCAAGGGTCTACATTAACACCTGAAACACTTGGGATAAAATAGCTTATATCAAAAATTTAGGTATATCTATTTATTCTTCTTTAGCAAGAAATAGTTACCTCGTTCCATAAATGCCCTCCAGCTATTAGTTGTTATATGAAACACTATACCGTAAATTCAAGATCACCTTAAAAACCAATAGAGAAGTAGAAGGAATTGGAGGTTTTGGGCTAGGATCTCTTGAAACCAAAGGTTTAATACCATGCTAACCATATGAACCCTAAAAATTTATGTTAGAATGTAGCCATAAATGTTCTTGATAACACCATTATATCCTTATTGTTGACGTGACGAATATTATTAAGAAGTATTCATGAATTTTGGGGAGACCTGACTTCTTTTTGAATATAAAGAGAAATGCCTACCAAACAGATTGATCGGTCTGTTCCGTTTCTGATGGGTTCATCTGACATGGCATTTCAAGCTATTGCATCGTTTGCCCCACAAATAGCTCTTTAATTTCAACAAAATCGTGGCTTCACATTAATGGTTCATATTGCACTTTTCAGATTAGAGAAGGAAGGCTTCAGGGAGTTGGTCAATGCCTTGTTCGTGAATATAGAATGGTTTCTCATGTCTTGCGCGGAGAAGTCAGCAAAGATTTCAGAGAGGTTGAGCTTAGCAATATATTATATACGTATATTGTATATTCTGTTGCCTGGATTATTATATAGCTTCATATATGAATCTTTGCTTGTAAGTGCAGGGTTGCAGAGCTATATTGTTGGACAAGGATAGAAACCCAAAGGTAGTGATGACTTAACCCACATGCAATCCCTGACATTGCAGAATTTATGATTCCTCAGGTGGAATCCATACAGATTCATCATTCAAAGTTTAAGATTCCAGAATGTCTTAGTAGGAGAATGACATCCTTAGTATATCTGTGCATTTTCTATAAATATATTTTGATGTATTTTACAACAAGTCATTAAATTGTGTTTTCTTCCTCCACTGCCTTTTTCATTTAGTGGGAGCCTTCTACATTGGAGCTCATCAACGATCATATGGTCGAGCAGTATTTCTCTAAATTAGATGATGAAGAATGGGAAGAGTTAAAGCTCCCTGCAATATCCAACTTGCCTGTAACTGCCATTGCGAAGCTTTGAGTATCTGGGTGTTTCCACACATCTCAAACATTCCAACTTGTGCAGGCTACTTAACTCCAGTTCTCATCTCAGCAGGCACGTATTTCAACACCACGTTATTGCATGTACCAAATAGCAATATCAAGTCTAAGGTGTCGGCAACATTACATTTCTGTCCCTTGGGCCACTAGTCTAGTGAAATAAATACGTGTTTCAGTTGAACTTTAAGCATATAAATTGACATTTGCAAACTATATCACAGTTGACGACCTCAAGTTTGGCCTGTATAAATACAAAAGCTCTTATCCCAGAAGACTTGGTACTTATTTGTAGTGTGAAAGTTATTGACAGACAAGTATAGTTGACATTTGTATTTTTGTCATAAAATTAGTGTTTGGAAATAGTAAAAGGTCGGTAACCAACAAAGTTCATAATGTCGACATAAATCATTATCAAGGCTGGTATTGCTTGAGATTATCTGTGCCGGTGATTGCACGGCAAGGGAAATGTTGGCCAGTTGGGTATGAAATATGGGAAGCCTTGTTGTGGTTGCAGTCATCCACAATGCGTGGGACTCGAAGGAAGACTTCTTTAAGCTACGTTTATAAATGCTGGGAGAAAGGGTCTCCAGCTTCAAACATTATCCGGCATGGTGGAGAGGTATATTTATTCCATACTATTGACTAATTTTATAAATACGAGTGTATCACGACGAAGAACAGCAATGCTAAAATCGAAACGACGTGCGCTCATGCATCTGCACGATCGAGTTTAACTTGCCCTTAGAATTACAATTTGAAACTCAGAAAGAAAGATATGAAAAAGAAAAACTGTATAGTTGACCTACTTGCAAGAGAGGTGAAGTTAGATCGGACAAATAGATCTCATAATCAAGTTGATAAGTTCTTTGGTCAGACCTGCAAGAGTTCAACTATAGCATTCACATATGGTAGCAACTAGCAAGTACGTTCAACAATATCGTGAAATATACAAAGAGAAACGATACACATGCTAGCTCCACTATATATTTGACCAAAATATAAGTACCAATATCTTCTGAACCATAAACCCTAAACCTTAACAACCATAAACGATATTTGATTTACTAGGAGAAATGGACCTTTCATGTACGTGATTTTCAACTTCACAATAGACCCACAATGCCATACATACAGAACAAATCAAACTAGTCAATAAGATGTAAGTGATGCAGTACTCACCCTTATTTAGTCGACAATCCTTCTAACTCGAGGGTTTAAGAGCAAGTTTAGTGCGATCGCACTCGACTGAATAAACGTAAACAGCCGCACCTGGCCGGATAATCATTCACATAGCTAACCGATTCGCAACACCAACTTCTTCAAGGTTCCGATGTTCCATTTCTCATTGCATATTTCAAAATTTAAGTTGTTTTTTATATTGCTTATATGGAGCGCGCTAGCCATGGCTGGGATGAACAACTTACGAACAATACACAGAGAGTAGCGGAAAAAAAAAATCTTAATTAGAAAGTTAGAATGAGGGTCGCTTTAATCCGCAATTAGGAGGTCCATCTAGAAATTGCTTGGTAAAATAAGGTTGGAAGCAAATCTAGAAGCACATGTTTTCATGTGATCAAATCAACACAATCAACATGAAAATCAACAAATTGAGATTATCAGAACATATTTAAATCAATATGAAAATGGTAGAATGTTTCCAACACCAGTTACCAGTTCAAACTTGTCCACAAAATTGTCTACTGCTTGCTGTATTTGAAAATTTAGTACAAAATTAAAAAGAAAAAAAAAACCCTAAACCTAGCAATTTTCATTGACATATCCCAAGTAGCCCTTCAAATCACAAGGGTAGCAAGGGTACCGTTTCCATGTATTTCCATGCATCTTGAAGATCTTCACAACCTTATCCCTCGTCGACGACCTGCCATCCATATGCAACAGTGCAAGAAGCTTCTTCACCGATCCATAAATCATCATATCATCCAGTACTTTCTCCGTCGGGTGAAAATTACAAACCAACCACATAATCTTCACCCCAATCTTGGTGGCAACATTGGAGACGTGCAACATCTTCTTCGAAATCGCGACAATGCTCATGCCATGTTCCACCAGGGCAAGCCTCCCCTCAGCACATTCACATAGTAACTTGATAACTTGCAACATTTTCTCACATCTGGATCTGCTGGACTCCGGCAATAGCTCTATTAGGACACAAACTGCACCTGCTTCAATTGCCCTCAACTTGTTTTTCTTTGATGCTCTCAAGATTTCTATCAACACTTCCAAGGCACAAGAGCTTGCTTTGCTGCATATTTCGTCCGAAACAAGTTCCAACAAGGATTTGAAGAAATCCATACCTTGATCTTGTATCACAAAGTTCCAGTCGTAATTGGTTTTTGCCATCTTCTTGAAAATGGTAATGGTGTGAAGGCGTGCTTCAGCGCTCCCGCGCTGTAGCATGATTGCCATTGATCTGGTAGAATCTTGTTTTGACAGCAACTTAAAAGTATCACCTTCTTCCTCCGAGATAGGAAATTGGTGAAGAATACAAAGAGCTTCCTCGCAAGCCCGAAAGGTTACGAGATCCGAGTTCTCTGTAAGTATTTGTTCAAGTATTTGAACAAGAACTTCCACTCCATTAGACCTGATGAAGTCATTTTTCGTCTCCTCGCCCATGTCGATGATGGAACGAAGTTTCTTTAAGGAACTGACCTTGAATGGGGACGACATGATTGTACTGAGAAGATCTTCAATATCCTCATGTTTATCCGAAGGCGAACTCGATAACTCAGACGAAGATGATTTAGGATCCCCTTGGGTTTGCCATGCAAGAATGAGCCTCTTGAGAATGTGATTTGGTATGGTGTCGAAATCTTCGATTATTTGCATTGTGGCCGGACATGTCTTCTTCTTGTATGTGAAGAACCATTTCTCGATGTTGACACGTTCGTACGTGACGCCGGTGGAGATGGTAACAGGTTCCTTCATGAGCTCCATGGAAATGGGGCATCTGAAATGGTATGGAGGAAAATCTATTGCCATGGATTTGAAACTGAGGAAGTAATCAGGGATGAGTAGTTGGGTGAGGATTTGATTGTGACGTTACCATCAAGATATCCAAGACTTTATATACCATCAAACCAATGTCATAGAGAAAGAGGCAGGAGGGTGTGGAAAGTCTAAACAAGGGAAAAAATCAAAGTCAAGTTATATGGATGCAATCTGGTATAGCTGTTAATTATGAAACCTACAAGAAACCCCAGGAACATTTCTTTGTTTTCATTTTACTTAATTGCATATTTAATTTCAAAAGTCTAAGGCTCTTGCTTGGTTGCTCTCCTTGCTAATGGCTACCATATACTATAGTTGAGTTGTATTTCATTTTGACCACAAATGTCTGTGTCCATTTGCATTTATATCCAAACGTTTAATCTATGGCAGGTGATAGAATGGGCATTTTACTGAAAAATAAATTATCGAAAATTTGAAATTGAAACAAGAGAGGAAGGGAACGTTCTCTGTAAATTTGAATACAGGGAAACAAATAAATTGTTTCCAAGTTATTTTATACCACATATATATAGACCGCAGCTAGCATAGGGTGAGTTGGTTTGTTCCATTTTGTCCTTTGTAATTGAATTAAGTCACAAGAATTTTGTTTTTCACAGATATGGAATTCAGAAAATTGATGGGTGCATTGGTCACAGATAATTTTTAGGTTAGAAGCGTGTATATATTAGGGAGCCAATCCATTGACAGCATCACAAAATCAAACATAGCATAAAATTCGCCCATTCTTGGTAGTTGAATTATATGTAATTATTATCATCCAGTAGGTCCTTAATTTAATAACTGTTGTGCCATCATCATATTAGTTAATTAGGCAACATAAAATTATCATCAGAAGTTCGAATGAACAAAAATGTTGTACGTTACATCTTGCTATGATACATGATTAATGATTTCTTACTATTATTGCTCCGTTGAGTTATTACAGCTTCAATGTCCAATTCTGGTTACTCTTTCAATGAGGGGCTCAGACACATTTTTATAATTGCTCTTTTTCAAGACAGATACGTATATTTAGGCGCAAGTTACGAATGATTTGAACGGATTTATCTTTGTACGTACTTAGAGGGTTGAATGGGGCAAATTTGGAACCTAAACTGAATATATCAACTATGAAGATAACATTAGAAAAAGCAAAAATAAAAAACCAATAAATTAGGCAATCGTTTGGATGAGTTGACTTTGTGATGTTGTTGAGCTCTAGTGCAATAGATATATATCACATCTGAGCTTCGTAAGACATGCATGGCTAGCTTGATCTTGAAATTATAATTTTTCATTTCAAAAGCTTGTAAGCTTGTTTAATAACGATTTTAGCATTTTTCAACTAAGCATGAATATTTATAGTGGGAACCTAAGTAGCACGGATACGGACACGATTTGATATGTAAACACGACATATCGAAATTTTTTTGAACACGGACACATGGTAGACAGGTTAATTAAATATTATTTTTAATATATATAGGTATTAAAAATTAAAATATAAGTTATATAGTTTCTTAATTTAAAAAAATTTAAACAAAGATTCAAACCAATTACTAAAATATTGACTTTTGAGGAAAATCTGACCTGCTAAAAATAGATTTTGATAAATTTTCAAGAAATATTTTTTGATTAATATAAATTTTAAACTATTTGGATATCTATATTTATTAAGATGTGCATCAATATGCACAAAAAACAAATCAGGAGGAATGGCTAAGGAGTTCACATCTCCTTGGAGTAACCAAGGTTCGAATCACACTGTGCAATTTTGCAATTTTATTGCACGTGCATGTCCAGATCGTATCCAAACAAAGATACGCGTGTCCGAAACATATCCAAATAAGCATATGCGTGTCCGGCGTATTTGAGTGTATCCGAGACGTATCGTGTCCGTGTCAGGGTCGGACACGCAATACGTGTGGTGTTGCACGTGTCCGTGCAACATAAGTGGGAACTGTATATGAGTATATATATTTGGATTCATATTACAAAACACGGCAAGGACTGCGAGGCACAACTATGTTCTTCACACTCAGATCATTATTAGCTAATATTTAAAAGTTGAGCTGCATTGCTGACCCTCTACTCTTTCCAGGTGAAAAATCGGCATTTAAAAAATTTGTAAGAACTAACTTAGGGATGATCGCGATTGTCCGAGTCTACTGAATGATTGATATAGAATTAGGGTTTCATATAAAATTAGGGTTTGATGATCATGGTGGTTTGACAAAATAGATGGTTCGAATAATAAAATAGGATAGTGATGCTAGCTCGTTAAATATTAATGTTTGAGAGTTAAACCATTGAACAATCCAATAAAATCAAGCGTTGCTAACTAGCTAGTCTAATAATATAAAGAGTTTTTTTCATCAACAGTCCTTCAACTCTGGTGTACCTACCAATGTGATACCTCAACTCTTAATCGTACCAATGTGATACCCAAACTCTAGTATTGCTATCATTGAAGTACTTCCGTCAGTTTTTTTCAACTTTTCCGTTATCTTGGTGACGTGGCAAGTACGTGAGGCCCACAAAGAGGGTTAAAAGACAAAATTAACCCCATCTGAGAGGAATAATGTTTTTCCCGCCCTTTACCTTGAGAAAGACACCCAACAATTCCAATTTTGGCGCCAATTTTCACTCCCTACTCCTTAATTTGTCTCTTATCTAAACTAAAGAACTACCACCAACCAGTCGACCACAATCTGATAAAACCTAGATCAATCTCATTTTCTATTTTTACCCTAGCACTTGTTAAACTAACAGAATAAATATAGAAATTTATATGGAACATCTCATTTCCACAATCTCATAAGAATATAGAAACACATAACTTAACGAAATTCAACTACATGTACCATTAGTTCTTACAAGCAAAAATCATGGCAGATCAACATAAAAGGTGGCAACTAATGGTACTTAAACATGTATTTGAATTTCGTTAAGTTATGTGTTTCTATATTCTTATGAGATTGTGGAAATGAGATGTTCCATATAAATTTCTATATTTATTCTGTTAGTTTAACAAGTGCTAGGGTAAAAATAGAAAATGAGATTGATCTAGGTTTTATCAGATTGTGGTCGACTGGTTGGCGGTAGTTCTTTAGTTTAGATAAGAGACACAAATTAAGGAGTAGGGAGGGAAAATTGGCGCTAAAATTGGAATTGTTGGGTGTCTTTCTCAAGGTAAAGGGCGGGAAAAACATTGTTCCTCTCAGATGAGGTTAATTTTGTCTTTTAACTCTCTTTGTGGGCCTCACGTACTTGCCACGTCACCAAGATAACGGAAAAGTTGAAAAAAACTGACGGAAGTACTTCAATGATAGCAATACTAGAGTCTGGGTATCACATTGGTACGATTAAGAGTTGAGGTATCACATTGGTAGGTACACCAGAATTGAGGGACTATTGGTGAAAAAAACTCTAATATAAATGATCATTTCATTGGTTAAGTCGTCGTACAATTTTGAGGTGCTACGCATAATCCATAGCTTGGTCTATTATGAGTATTGATCGATAATAGTCTAATACCTTTGAATTTTAAGTTTTGTTGATAAGAGACATATATGTCGGTAATGAGAAAAATGACATATAATAGATTGTAATGACCCGATTTTTCGAAATCAAATTATATGAATTCTTAGAAATTAATAAACTTCGTAAAATTAATAAAATGCATTTGTTTCGCTTCGCGACGTTGTTGGAATAAAAAACGGAATCGTATTCGGAAAACTGAATTGGAAAAACATTACATTTCGCGACGCGAGAATCGACTTTTACTCCGTCGCTCGTTTCTGAAAACTTCATTCATGAACGTTGTAGAGATCGTCGATACGATTTCGTGGACACGTCACGTGTTCTAATCGAACGTTGTACGTGAAAGTTATTGGCGACGGAAGTTAGTTTTCGATTTAGGAAGAAGTATAAAAAGAAATTTTAGGGAATTATGGTTTCCAAAAACAGAAACCCTTTCCCCCTTCTCTCTCTCCTGTCCCCGCAGTCACTCCCGCCCTCTTGACCCGACCTCCCTCTCGAAAATTCTTCGCTGCCGATCTCCCGTCTCCAGGCGGCGTGACACTCACCGCCGGTCCCTAGACCTTCGCAAGCACGGCCTCTCACTTTTCCGAGCTTTGAAAGGTAAATCGGTGATTAGTATTTACTGACAGTATTTACTATGAATAGTAAATTTGTGTACAAGAATACGTAGGCGGTACATATATGAAAAGTAATACGTAACCAGTACGTATATGAAAAGTAATACGTAGACAGTATGTATATAAACAGTAATACATGAACAATAATTTCGTAAAAACCGAAAATTGCTGAACAGTGAAACATTAGTAGTGTTTTGGCATTTGAGGTTTTACGTAACGCTTCTAAATCACTTCTTATCTATTCCAGGTGATCGACACAAGAAGTAAATGATTCGCTTGTGGAATTGTGGAAATTACGCTCAAGAATTTAAGGTGAGTAAAATCTCACAGTGACGAATCTACCTTTAGCGGAGATTCATAATTACACTTATTTTAAAAGATTGAACTATGATATGTATATGATATAGTGGATTGTGTATGTGTATAATTGGTAAAATCGATACGTATATATCGGTTGCTATATGATATACTGTCATATTCCCATTTTTCAAATAAGTTCTTTTACGGAATTAATATTTATTTATTTACTTGAGCATGTCACTTGGTTTTGTACAATAACATGTGAGGATTGTTTTTACGTGGTTTTAACTTGAGTTATGTTAAAACGTTTTTGTTGTCTTCGGACGTGTTGGCATGTCAGAACCTAGCCTTGGCCGGGCGACAGTTACGATACAGTTAGAGCTCTAGAATGTCTGCCGGGTACTGGCATAAGAGGTAACAGATGGGTTAATGGCTTATGAGTACCCATATTTTTGGATATTGGGTAGCAAGTGGTTGCCCAATATCTGGCGGCGTACTATGTGAGGGGTAACAGATGAGTACCTGGGTCTCATGAGTACCCGTATTATAAATGTAATTGGGTAAACAGATGGGTTGCCCGATTTCTCATGAGCACTTATATTTTTAGATATTATTGGACAACCAGATGGGCCGTCCAATGACTCATGAGTACATTTATAATTGAATGTTTTATGCATTTTCTTCTGTATTTATATGCGAATTATATTGTTGTTTTACTCATACGAGCTGCAAAGCTTACCGGGTTTGTGTTTACAATCCCAGTGCACCTATTCGATGGTGTAGGGGATAGTTCTATAGGTGTGGATTAGCGGAATTGACGAAATACTCTGAAGACTTCGAAGGTTATTTAATTATTTTTTTGGTGAGGATTGTGAGGATTTTACATTTCCATTTGAAATAATGCTTGGATTTTAAATTGGTTTTGTAATAATCCATTCGACTGAGTTATACAATGAACTCAATAATGATACGCTGTGACGATAAGATGATTTCGATTTATTGAAATTGTTTTTAAATTTTCATAGCGTCGAATTTCGAGTTTCATACTTGAAATTTCGGGACCGTGACAATCATTTTCACCATAGACCTCATACTTGCATATACTTGAACGGCAAGCACGTTACAAATAAGGGATAATGCTCATATTAATGGTTTCAGAATGAAGTTCCAATTTTGTCACACTTTTCGGTCAAATTTTTTTACCATAAGCAATTCAATATTTAGGTATGCTATTCAAGATCATCTCTACAAAATTTCATCTAATTTGGACATCGTGAAGGTATTGAAATTAGATTAAATCAATGAATGAATTAAAACTGTTCAACATGAACCGTTCGTGTAAATATTAATTTTGAAAGTTCAAATCATTGTCAAATTGGATGAAACTTTGTAGAGATGATCTTGAATAGCATACCTAAATATTGAATTGCTTATGGTGAAAAAATTTGACCGAAAAGTGTGACAAAATTGGAACTTCACTCTGAAATTCCAGAGTGAAGCTTCACTCTGGATAGAGACTGCACATATATATATATATATATATATATATATATCTGAACTGAAATCTATAGTTATGTCCGATGCTACATATGGTCCTCTATTCTAGGCTTATTTCGCCTCCAATTCAATGAGTTAATGCATTAAGCAAATTAATATATACAAATATACAATCCGAGATTAAGTTATTGTCAAAATGCTTATACCTAGGTTTCTTACTCAAAAGAAAAAAAAAATTGCTTAGAGGTTCAGGCCGTGTGGGTCTGTCATTAGTACTCGGGCAGCTATGAAATGACGTATAATTCTTCTCCTGGCTAAAAGATCGAGCAAAACAAAAAATCAAAACTAAGAACAAATGGATCCAAGCCTCGAGCTGTCGAGATATAATGCTCGAGTCGAGCATGCATATATAAGACAGATTGATCGGAGTTTTGATCGAGAGTTCGTGTCAACTGCCTTGGCTCTTTCTAATAGGGAATGAAAATAAGAAATAATCAAGCTGCAAGATTTACATTATTTACGTGGGAAACCAATGTGTGTTGAATATAGCACATAGTTTGATCAAGCTCACTCGATCATCAATATAGGTACGTGGCCGGATTGAGAATTCGATCCAATCCGATTGATCATCACCGACATCACGTAGTAAGGTTCTCTTTGATAATAATTAAGAAAAAGTCGACGTTCATGAGATTGAACTAAAAATCTTGCATGCATGTCACCCTGACACCCTATTATCAGTATTATATATATAAGATATATGGTAAAATGATTGGACCAACTGCCAATTGGTACGTAGTTTATGTGAGACTAAATATATTATCTTGACTCGACTAACTTAAGGTCTCGAGTGTTATTGTCATATCATGGGTATTGGGTAGAATTATATTTTCGGGTAAGCAATTATAAACATCCTGTTAATCATCAGTCAATGTATACAGCTTACCGTTAATATAGTTGCAACATGTCATACATGTTGAAATAGAGCAAGGTCAGAAGCCGATGAAGGGAAGGAGATCGATGCCTAATTGTCGACAGTCTAATTAATTTCTTGATCATTTGAAATTAGACTGTCGTTAATTATCTGAAAATACGTTGTGCTCATGCAGTGTGCTTTTTACATTAGTAATTTACCATCATTCCATTGTAAACTTACATATCCATTCAAAAACCACTGTTTTATCACTCACATCATGCATGTATCTTAACGTAGTTGTTCACATAATACAACCAAATATGTCATATGCTTAATTACCATCTTAATTATTCATTCATTGACATTTTTGAATTAGTAATGTTCCCAACTGCTAAGTTCGATCTATGTGAAAAATCTTGACCTCCTCGTTATCGCAGCATACACACTGTTGCAAATCAGATTGACAAAATGCTCAAAACCTACCTTTCTAAGCTTTTATTTCCAAACTAGCTTTGGATGGGATGAACTGGATTTAACGGTGGAGATCCGTACAGTACGTGTGAGCATGGATGTATCTCTGGCCGTCCTCAACACCCATGTATGCACTGCCACTAGCTCAGTACCTTGCGCGCTAACCTGGCTTGTCCTTTTGACGTTATTTTCTTCGGGAATCCTTCTGTCATTGGAGCCACACAAGGCATGATCACTGGCTTAATTAGTCTGCATAACTCCTGCTGCTGGTAAGATTATAACGAATTAACCCTAGCCTCTTGTTAAAATAGAAATGACCAAATTATGATCTTGGTACTGGGTAAGGTACCTATATCTTAGTTTGATCTTGTAGAACTATCTATAATAATCTGCTCTTTCTTACCAGAGGAAGAGAAATTAACAACATTCGAAACCTGAAAGGCTGAAACATTTGGGATTTACTCACGATAAAGTATATATCTTAGGGAAACTCAGTCCAAAATTGCGTTGTTTCGTTTTTCAAACACATGAGAACTGATATATTGATTTCCATACGTGGGTTATATTTAACAGGAGTAGTGCAAGAGGTTGCCAGGTTGGGCAGCAATGATAATGGGAATGATATCCGGAAGCATCCCATGGTACACAATGATGATCCTCCACAAGCTAATCAAGCTCCTAAAGCATGTCGATGACACCATGGCCATGTTCCATACCCACGCTGTAGCCGGAATCATAGGGCGGTATCCTTACCGGCTTCGTTTCTAATCACATGTTGTGTCGTCTTTTCTTTTAGTTCCCACCTGGGAACAGCACTGATCTTGCCGATGGCTTTAAAGAATTAAGGCAGGGATGAAACAAATGGGAGTTCAACGTACTGCTCGGAATTCTGTTTGTAGTAGTCGTAAATGTTGTCATAACCAGCTTAATATGCTTGTTTCAGGTTCATCGCTCCGCTCAGGATGACAGAAGATGGAGATGATGCAATTCATTGGGGGGGGGGGGGGGGGGGGGGGGGCGGGCTTTGGGGTGTCAACGGTAAAGTATAGCCTAATGTAGTCACCCCATTCGACTGATTTTGCTATATGTAGAGCTAATGCATTCAAAATAAAAAAACCAAAGCATCTAAGAGCATCTCTACTCGAGATGTATCAAATTTTAGTCGACCTATATGGCAGTTTGCAATCTTGCAAATTTCGCCTCCTCATGGATATATGTCAAATAAAATTAATTATTGTATCAGAATGAAGCTCTTGTGATGAGTTTCATCTATCTTCATTAAGGTTTAAAGAACAAAACTTATGAAGTAAACAAGAACATAATTAGGGAACGAGACTATTTATAATAAGATTTGGCCGCTACTAAGGTAAATTATAAGCATAAAGTCTTAGCTAGTTTAATCTCTCTTTTATTGTACAGTATTATTATAGCTAGAAAATGAACAAGAAGTTCAAGATAAGGGTTAAACTATACTTACAATTAACGGAGAATAAGTACATTTAAACTAGCTCCACCTTTCAATTGAAAAACAAAGCAGCTCCACGTACATTTCCATTCTACGAGTTTGAGACAACTGATTCTGTCCATGCTTTGGATGACATTAATTTGGCAGAAATTGTGCAGCTACGATTATCATTTTCCATCACATATATATATTGTTCAGTGGTTGAGGATTGAGTCCTTTAACTTCTTCCAGTCCTGTCAGCAATTAATTAAGAAGCAAAACTTATTATGACACAACACAAATATCATTCGGATTTCATTAAGTTGAAGTACGTATCAACACATGACATATGTACGTACCTCATCTGGTGACATTTTCTAGAATTGCTGTGGCATCCAATTGATCCAACCAATCAAACTCAAGCTCTTCAAGGAGTTCTCTATTAAAATTCTGTTACAACATCACATTTGGCGTCTTAATTTAATGTGAATATACATTGATATGCGTTTTTGTATCTATCATACGTACACGATAATAGAGAAATATTAGCTTGCCAGTCTTCCATAAATCATTTTATGCATAAAAAAAAATTGATATGTATCGATACATGCCTGGCCGAGTGGTTCTTCGAGCACGGAAGCATTTTCTTGAACCAAATATGCACTAGTCTCATAAGAATTGACCACTTCTTTTCCTCCTTCCTATAAAACAAAACAGTAACAGAAGTGAAAATGAGAGTATAAGAAATTAACTAATTCATAAAGCATGTACGTAGATACATACCTGATTATTAGGTTTCAAACTGGTATCGTTAAATAAAATATCATCTAGCTCATCAAAGTACTCGCCAATTTGATTCTGACGTGGTGACAAGTCTACAACATTAGAGCTACAAGCCGCAGCTTCCACTGTTGTAAAACCATCATAACCAACTGATGAAGCATCCTCCACGCCTGAAATTTTTTTGTTACTGAACATCAAATTACCCGTTGGTGAAGCATTAATCATGTCTTGATCAAGCACATTTTGATCAATATTATTCAGAACCAATCCAAAAACATTATCATCAAGTGCTCTTGTTGATGAAGCCCAGCCATGGTTCTCCACCATCAAATTAGGGTTTGGATTCGACTTAATTCCAGCCAACCCTAACGAAGCAGCACCAGTCTTTGGTGGACTCCCACAGTAGTTGTTGCTGATGAGACTACTAGAATCATTCAGAAATCCCATAGTTCCATTCCACGAACCTTTATCAAAATTATTGTTGTATTGAAACCCTGCACTTATGTCATAGTTATTGTAATTACCATATAGGTCGTTGATCAATGGACTTGTTTGAGTTTGAAGTCCACTAGTACTTGACCAATTGCTTTGAACATTGGCTGCCTGAAATCCACTCCCATTATTAACTGATGAGGGATTGGCTGGTTGGAAAGACCTTGGGTACCCTATGAAAGCAGGTTGCGGCATCTGAAAGTTGGACAGAAAATTCGGCTGATATAATGGTGATGTGTTTCCCAATGGAAACATGGAAGTGTTTGATGCTTCATGATCATTGGCATGGAAAAGGGGACCTCCAAGGCTTGAATCAATAAAGAGATTCTGTCCAGAAATGGGCGGCTGCTGGAATATCGAAGTTCGACTTTGCGCAAATGTAGATCTTGACATTTGGGACTTGGTTACAATATCCGATTTACTTACTGATATTTTTGCTGCAACTTTCCTTAGAAACTGTCTGTACTTCTGAATGACAAAAGAATCAGAATAGAAAACAATGTCATATGTTAGATCTGAATCAGGACCTAACATTTCAAAATCTTTATTATAACGTGATGAACACAAATTTCCCAAGGACACACTAGAATTTCTACAAACCTGCAAATGGCTTGCCACGTTTTCTCTAGTCAGGCCTTCCACGTTCATGACCTCAAGAATTGTTTTCGGAACAGCTCCTGACCAATTTGGAAATGAACAATTAAATGAACAGAGTTCTCTCTTTTTTATTGAGGGGGAACAAAGTTCTCTTTGAAGCTGACTAACTCGTAACTTGTAAGTACCAATAAATCAAAACAGAAATAAGTAGTTGATTAGCAAGAAGTGAATCGGTATATGATCAAGTCCTGTACTTACTCTCTAGGCCTATAAAGTGAACAGAGCCCAAAAACCGAGCCCGGAGCTCTTGCGTCCATATCAACTTTGCCTTTTTCGGAGTATTACTTTCCTTTGTTGATCTTCTTCTCTTGGAATTCTTTTTCACATGATCACAATATGTATCCTCGTCAGATATTCCCTCACTTGATTGTTCGCCAGCATTTTCAATTTCCTCAACAAAAGAAATTTCTCTTGGTGATCTAATAGCATCAACAACAAATTTCCATAGGTTCTTGACATCGTCTAAGCAAACTGGTTTGACAATATAATGTGCAGCACCAAGCTTGAGAGCCTTTAATATGACATGCTCTCTATCATCGGCTGAAACTACTGCAACATCAAACATGAATATCATTAGAGAGGGATATCACACAACATATGTACGTATATATCATACCTTTTCTTTTCAATGAAAGGAAAGGGGGGTTGAGGATATAAACTTCAGGCCACCGCCAACATTTTGAAGATATTACATGACACACATAGTTAGAAATGCTTTACCAATCTATATGATCTTTACAGTTTCTGGGGATAAAATACCTTCAGTAAAGAACCCAATAATGCATGGTAATGAAACATGTAATATATGAGTACTGAGTTTGAAGCTGGAGAATAAATCATACTTGCAAACATGCAATATAAACTATGTACGTGTAGTAATGAAATATACAACTTCAAAACAATTGACTCACTGATTAGCGGCAGCTTAAATTCTTCTCGAACCCTTTTCTGTACTTCAAAACCGTCCATATCAGGTAGATAAAGGTCTGTTATAATGAGGTCATAAAAGTTTCTCCTAATCCGAAGAGCAGAGAAAGCAATGAATGGGTTTGTATATACCCAAACTGTAACAAGACCCGAAAATTTTTATTGTTGATAATGTTGAAGCATGTGTGACATTATTAGAAGCAAACAGAGAACACTAATAAGCATT
This sequence comes from Argentina anserina, assembly GCF_933775445.1. Taxonomy (NCBI): domain Eukaryota; kingdom Viridiplantae; phylum Streptophyta; class Magnoliopsida; order Rosales; family Rosaceae; genus Argentina; species Argentina anserina. The sequence continues at coordinate 8,919,230 of NC_065878.1, read as the reverse complement.
TATATATATATATATATATATATATATATATATACACATTGGCGCTTGTTGCAATTCCTACATGACTAATTCTCTATCCTATATAATATATAAAACACATTAACTTATTCATACACGTTGATGCTTGATAGATCTAACTGAATCCGTTGTTGATTGCAACAAGTTAATTACTCTGATAAAAAAATAGATAGTTAAGTAGAAAATTTAGAAAGAAAAAAAAAACATATAATCTTAATATGTACAAATGAAAATTATTATATACAATTTTAAAGCGAGAGGGATCAATGCATGAGCTCAAAAATCCAATGAAAATCATCTAATAGTGTGAATGAAGTGAATGGCTTAACTAGAAGAAAAAAAATATATGAGGGTCGATCATAACAGGAAAGAACCTAAGTTGTAATGAAAGAGAAATCTTCATAACTCTATATAGAAAATAATCCAGAACTAAGTAATTTAAACTAAAGAAGAGAGAATAATATAAGGAATGATTGCAGCTTAAAATATTAATCGGATTATTATCATCCATCCATACAGAACTTGAAAAGCAAAACATGGTCTGGTCACAATGGAAGCTGCAGATGAGAAATGCAAGCAGGTCCGTAATCCATATTATCATCATATGTACCTTGATGGTTCAAAAGGTGAAGAAATTCAGAAACATTGGCAAGAAATGTAGGGTCACAACCAATAACAAGTACACGCAGGTTTACAGGATGAGATTTTTCTCGTACAACTGTGTCATCTAACATCCTTAGCAAACCCTCAATTGAGTCCGATTAACAGTTTCTGCAACCTGGTAGAGATCAAGGAATGAAAAACTTGAAGTAGGAGAAAAAGGGACTGTCTGTTCATCACAAAACAGGTTTTAACTGTGTATATATAGTGGGAAAACAGTAGATTTGTTATGAAAACCATCAGAAATGGTGAAACCACCAAACGTTTTAGTAGCTGAAGGTAAAATATCGACACTTAATGCAACTTTCCATATATATACAAGAAGTCCTTGCATGGAAGAACAAGATCAATGTAACTTGCCGAGTTTCTGTGGGTTTAAGCTGATTACTTTCCTCTTCAAATCTATCCTTAGATATGTGCATGCAGCAGATAATGTCAATGTGTCATGCAAGAACTTCAGGAATATTGAGAGAAAGAAATTGACAACAATGTGTCAGATACCGAATGTAGGTTTTGTTTTTCTATATATCTGAATTCTTATCTCCTTTTGTTCTTAGAAGTGTAAACTCAAAATGAAAAGTAGCTTTGAAAAGAAAAAGGAAAACTTAAGTTGACTTAGAAAGATATCATTTCTCTTCAAAATATGGAATGAATCTTCTTAAGAATAGGATTAGCAAGCTCTATGAAAAGCGCATTTCTTCAAGTAAAAGCTGAAGGAAAGAAAACTTTTGCAGTTGATTTGTATTCCTTTCAGATTAATCTGAACAATTAAAGTTCAATGTCTATAGATTAAGAAAATGGAAAAACATTTAATCAATGCATGAAGAAACAAGGATTCTGAATTTAAAGGGCTAGCCACGAAAATGAACATATACATATTGTCATATATATATATATATATATATTGACTCACTTTCAGATTTTATATGAAATCTGACAGTTGATAATCTTGATTTATCACAGCCCTTTTAGTGTAATCTTATGGTTATTAATAAAAGCTAATAGCTAAAGGAGAAAGATAGCTCCTGGGATTGATTACACTATGATCTTCTAAACCTGGAAAATTTGCAGAGGTCATCTCGAATGAATTGGTATAGAATCTAAGGTATAATGCCCAAGCCTCCCAGTGCGAAAAAGATTCAATAACTTTGATTCGGCTTTATATTGAGTATTCTTTTTGGATTCTGTAGGAACCTGAAAAACTCCCTCAATTGCCTTCATCTCTTTGTAAATAAGCATTTCATCCTCCAAGTTACCCTCAAAAGATGATATGACCTTGAAGAGAGTCTGACGAACATTTTGCACTACGAAATCCTGCATGTGAACCAGATGTCACAATAATGTCAAAAACTATTAACAGCCACATTAATCCTTGTTACTACCACTGTTATTTCTAAGATACTATAAGATATCATCCCCCAAAAAGAAAAGATACTATAAGATATTAAAAGACCTCTATGCGGATTGCAATAAAAGAAATTCTTATCACACTAGAACAATCTAGACTTTACTAATAATAAGTGTCAGACAACATTTTGGTTTACAAAAAACTCACTTCCTAATTTGATAGAGCAAATTAGGACTAAAAGTTACAAATAAGGACCATATAATGGCAAGCTGCCACATGTCATATGATATTTTACTTTTTTGCCCCTCTTTAGCCAATTACATTTAAGAGAATTCAAAATTCATTCTCACTATCACATATTACATCTACATGTGTACCTGTTACTGCCGACTAAGAAGCTACATGCTACTGTTGACTATGAAACTAGCTGCTACTGTTGATTATGAAACTAACAGCTACTATTTAATAAAGTAACCTGCTACTGTCGAGTATGAAACTAGCTGCTACTGCCGACTTGAAATGTGCTACTGTCGGCTAAGAATGTACCTACTATTGTCGACTATGAATTTAGCTGCTACTGTTGACTGGAAAACTAACCCTAACTCCTACTGTGGTTGTTGGTAAGCAAAATTCAAAATTTCAAAATTTCTCAAAACATATGCAATATGGTACTTAAATGAAAGTCCATGACGTAAAGAACAACTTTATATATTGGCTTATCTCCAAATTACATATAGTTTGGCCAGAAAATTAAAATTGCCGGAAAAAACTAAAAAATGAAGAGAGAAAAACTTGTCAGATCTAGAAGTGACAGCTGAGTATTTTTCACGAAAATAGTGGTAGTTTAGACATTTCAACATTAATTAATTAATCATGTATGGGTCTACTCATTTTTGGGTTTGAGTTTATGTCCTAATTTCTCTAAGAAATATAAAAAGTGAGTTTTTAGATAATTCAAATATTATCTAGTACTACTACGTAATTTTCTACAAAAAACAATTTAGACTATCCAGTAGAATAGTTTGTCTTCATCTTTTGTAACATATGACAGATATTTTCATTTCTGGCAGCATATGACGGAATTATGTTTCACCGTGTTGACAAGGAGTCAGATTTGGTAACACAAGAAGATCTATAACTCACTGCCACCCGATTCTACTCATGCACTATCAACAAGCCATAGCCGTGCACAAAGTTTAATATGCTTCTTACCTTTATATCAGTCAAAAATGGGAGCTTCAAAAGAAAATCAGTATGACCAATAACGAGAAGAAGTGAGAACGTAAAACCATAGTTTTTAGGTAGTAACAACAACAGAATTTATACCTGTGTGTGATCTGCACAGTGTTGTCTTTGCCATTTGATGTCTTTAGAGTTCTTTGAGCATTCTATATTATAGTCTATCCATGTTCGATCATTCTCACTGTTGGCCAAATTTGCCCATTTCTTATATTCATCGCTTCTGTTCAATATAGCCAAGAAGCACTTAGCCAGTTCATTTTCCCCAGAAAAGCAATCTATGATGGTTCCTGCCACACCACATATAACAATGTGTAACTCACTTATACTCTGACAGATCAACAACTGTACATGATTCGAGCCATGGAACAGAACGTATCAATGATGATCATACCTGTCAACGCTAATTTGGCGCAGACCTCTACATCATTAATCTGTGGAGGCAAAACACCTGGTGTGTCCAAAACATAAATATTGGGATGACTTCCAATCTGTAAATGATTGTAAACATATGTAAGTGGACCCATGACCTTGACATATAGGCGATCTAGATTTATAATTGTTTCTTGTTGTCCTTTTCTTTTTTTGGAAGTATAATTCTTGACAACTCAACTATGTCGGCAGGAACTGAAAATTTCAAGGAGAAAAAAAAAAAATTGCTTGTATAGAATGCTTTATATATGAGAATAAGAAAACCACACTATGTTTTTGTACTTTACAGAAAACTCCGAATCAAAATGTTGTTCCCTATGTAGCACCGACACTTCAAAGGCTGAAGTGTCGGAGTGTCCAACACTACCCGACACGCCCCGACACGGTGTCCGACACGCCACGGAGTGTCCAACACGGTACGACACGCCACGTGGCGTGTCGGAAAATGTTGACTTTTTGACACGGCCCAACACGTTGACCGACACGTCACCTACTATTTCCGACACGCCACATCAGCATTTTGAATTGTTTTTTCTTTTTCTAAAAAAAAACACCTAAGCCCTAAGCCCTAAGCCTTAACACTCAGTTCCCACCTCGCAACTTTCCTTCTGTTTTGCTTTAAAGCAAAAGACAACGCAAAAAAAGCCTTATCTGTGATTTTGTGGTGGGAATTGAAGTGGGTCTCTCTGGAATTCAAGAACCCAAAAAAGATTTGGTTGTCGAGAATCTGCTAGATTAAATATATATATATTAATATATTATATATATATCTAAATAGTAGTAGAAGAACATATATATATATATATTTTTACACATTAATATATATATATATATTTTACACATTAATATATATTAAATTATATATAAATTGCCGTGTCGGTGTCGCGGTGTCGGTGTCGGTGCTACATAGGTTGTTCCCAATGTGTTGCTTGGATGATGCAGCCATATCATACCCTCATTATGACAGTTATGCACTTATGGTTATTCTTGTATCCACCCTTTGATTTGTATTTATGTGACAAACTTCCAACAAACACGTCTCAGAAGAGAGTCAACAAACCTTTAAACTGCTTATATCTTTTGTCTCACCAGGCTGTGGACTCACCGCAGCATACTTCAACTTTCCCTTTTCTATTTGACAACCAATTTTCAAGGAATGAATTAGAATCTTTTGTAAATTAAGAGAAAATTATAGAGGAGAGTTTGACCCACAAAATCTAAGTCTGAAGAATAACACAAGTTGAATATAATATGATGTATACCTGCTGCACTAATCCTCCCAAATCGATGTAAGGAGTTGGCAAGGGCTGACTTACCAACATTAGGAACTCCAAGTAGCAATACCGTTGCAGTGTCAGCAGAATTATCATTGTAATTCAATTGTCTGAGACGAGCTTGCAAAAAGTTCAGAAACTGTAAGAAGTAAACATTTGGAATGAATGAACTAAAAGTGCAATAAATCAAAACAGTAAGAAGCAAAAGAAGATGAGTTAACTCAACTGATGCATTTCTTCAGTAGAACAGAACAGAAAACGACACAAGGTTGAGTTAAGTTCGCGGAATCCGCACGGTGCGGACGTCCACACCGTGTGAATTCCGCGATTGTGGCGACTGGTGACGCGCAACGACGTAGTGAAAAGCGCCCGCCACTCCCCCTCCCAGCGCTCCTGTCTGTGCCGGTTGGAATTCCAGTGCCGGCCCACGGCGGCCAAAATGTTGAAATTTCTGAAAATTTTAAGATCCTAGGCACTATGCAAAATTTTCCCAATTTCAACCGCCGTGGGCCTGCGCTGGAGCTCCTACCAGCACAGACAGGAGCGCTGGGAGGAGGGGAGTGTGGCAGACACCTTCCGCGTCGTCGTTGCGCGTCACCGGTATCACGGAATCCGCATGGTGCGGTCGTCCGCACCTGAAAAGCTATATATATATATATATATATATATACACAGCCCTTTTTGGCTGCGGAGGTCCGCACCACTGTTTTGGTGCGGATTTCCATTTTTGCACCACTTTTAGATCGAATTTTCTCATCTTCACCGTCTAGTATCTAGATAATATTGTGTAGATCATCTCTGCAAAATTTCAGCCAATTTAGTGATCGTTAAGGCGCTCAAAATTGCATTTTTCTGTTAAAACATGAACGGTTCATGTTTGACAGAATTCAATCCGTCCATTTGTTTTTCGATTTTGATGATCTTAACGATCACCAAGTTGGCTGAAATTTTGCAGAGATGATCTACACAATATTATCTAGATAATAAGCGGTGAAGATGAGGAAATTCAACCGAAAAGTGGTTCAAAAATGGAAATCCGCACCAAAACCATTGGTGCGGACCTCCTTATTTGAGAAAATCTGTATATATATATATATATATATATATATATATATATATAGAGAGAGAGAGAGAGAGAGAGAGAAAGCCACATACATGACTTATCCATATGGCAAAAAATTTCCATACAATATCATTATCAATTCATCAAAAGATATGTTCTGCCATTTCCAATCAAACAGTGCCTTTGTTTGTGACTAGAAAATGCATTGAACACAGGTAATGAAAAAAGCAAACAATACAGTTACCTGCTTAATGCTTTCTTTATTATGGGCATTGACTCCATACGAAATGCAATTATTTTGCTCAAAGTAGTTCATCCATTCCTATAGGTGGCAGAGGTAAGAAACTATTACAGGAAAAAAAGAGAGAGAGAGAGAGAGAGAGAGAGTGATTTGCTTCAGGGATACTAGATGGCTATAAGTTTCACTATGCTTAAAATATGCATGTTTAGTCTGCCTATGAGGGAAAACCGTAAATGCAACCAACCATTCACTCACCCTACTCCAATCATCATCATGATGACAAAGGCGTTATGTAATTTTCCCAATGTAACAGTGGTTTCATGTACTTTGCGTCTTTACCACAATTCAAGTAAAAGAGAAAAAAAAAACATCATATATTTCATAGTTATATGCACAACTACAAGCTTATTCACCACCGCAAAACTGATCAAACGATAGATCACATAACTTTAATCACACATGTAAATTTTCATACTTCAATACTGTTGCTGTTGTTTTTCCCCATGTATATCTAAGATAGCAAGAAAACTGCTGAAAATGCACACCTTCAACTGGGAACGATTAGCAAGGTCCATCTTATTCATTACTATGATTCGCTTGGAGGAGGATGTGTAGTTCTCCAATTGCTTGCACGCCGACGACAATGGAACCTGAGAGTAGTATAAAGTAAACTATTATTGATGTTTCAGAACATAGTTCAAAACCACACCTGAAATATTTGCATTCAAGCTTTCACGCAATGCTTTTTCTTTGAGAGAGCATAATTAACAAGCTTTTTCCTTAAACCCAACGAGAACTACCCTCAAAACAGAACCCAGTTTGTAGACTTCTAAAACATACCATCTTTCCTCAGCCAACTAAACCAAAACCCAATTAATAGATACCTAGTTAGCTCCATTTTCTTCAACTTAACAAACAAACCTCACAAACCCAGATACTAAAACTTGAAACTTTTCATATGCAAAGAAAGAAGAAAGAGGTTAAAGCTACTGAATGTGTGTGGGGCATTACATCAAACACTTTGTGCGCATATAAGTAGGTATTCAATGGGAAGAACAGAGTACGTACCCTCGCGTCTCGGACTTCAAGAACGAGATCGACCAATGGGATACGTTCGGCGATGGCGCGAGAAGCAGCAGCCATGTGAGGGCTGAACCAGCGTCTCCCAGAGCCTGGGTTGTTTGTGGCTTTAATAATAGCCATGCCTATTTGAGTTGCTAAACGAGCCGTTGCCATTTTGCTTCTTTGGGCCGTTTTGCAATGGGACCTGCTTTTCAATTTTATTAGCCAAGTAACCTTCCTAAATTAATATTTCATTTACTTCCTAGTTACTACTGTTTCAGTGTTTTTAGCGCACCGCATGTAAACATACATCTCCTGTTTTTATTTACGATTGGCTTTACAATTTGATACACATTGTACTACCTAGTAGTGATAAGG